>NC_061096.1:58565194-58576819 GCF_015104395.2 Macrobrachium nipponense
GTTACAAGATAGCCAGGGTAGTTCCATGCTTGCCAATATCAAGTTCTCAAGAGACACTGAGTAATAACTGAGTCTAGTTATCACGGACTATCAAACGTTTTTCTGGACTGGATAAGATTTTGTTAACTCACATTTCCCAGAAAGCCTCCCTTATGAACATTAAGGCTAGAACTATAGTTAAGGAACTTACTGAGTTTTTCGTGTTTACCTTTCCATTCTGAATTCCAGAAAGCATTTGAAGTTCTTATTGTTCTTTGCTTCCTCAGGAGCTGTATGTCCAGTTCCTGGTAATAAGTTCGTCAGTGCTCATTTTTTATCATATTGTAAAGAACATTGATCTTTTCTGAAAATGAAAAGTGGAATGACCCAGGATCATCAGGAATAGCAAGCGATCTGCTATAAACTTCCGGAAACTGGGTACTGGAATGACCTAGGATCATCAGGAATAGCAAGTGATCTGCTATAAACTTCCGGAAACTGGGTACTGAAATGGAAATAAAGGATGGGGTATAGTCGAGAAAGTTGACATTTGGTTGTTGTGAGAAAGCAAAATGGTGTCACAAGAGATATTTGGAAGTAACAGGACGAAAGCGGGTAGGAAGGTCCAAGAAATCATGGAAAACGGTCCCGGGTGAAGACCTAGACAAGATGGGAATTCAGGCGAAAAGTGTTTGTATGTTTGTATGCATGCATGTATCTAAGATACAGCAACTTTTGAGTTTAAAACTGTCATGGTTTGAATATTGCCAGATCGTTAAATCAGTACATTAAAATGCGAAATTATAAAAGAATAATTACGATAACAATGAATGTTACTGTTTGACCAATAAGTGATACGACCAAAATCAAGTTTCTAGGGGAACGGACGGTTCACGGTTGCAGGGATATTTGTTCCATCAAATATAACAACAGTAAAATAATATTAGAAACAGTTGAGCCACATTCTTAAAATATAATTCTACATCTATAACATTTGCACAAACAAGAATAATTCATGCATATGTACACTTCAGTATCATTACTATTGTAAATCCACTGAGTGTAAAAAAAAAACCATAAGGTAAACTCGTAATAAGAAATCGAATGGTAAATAAATACTTCTTCGATCAAGCGTCAAGTTTGGAGCCTGTCATCGGAATCACGCACTGCCCAATAAAGAATTCTCACACTCATCTTGCCTCCACTCATTCATAAATTCACCGTTCACTACCACGGACAGCAGAGCGTTTCCGGCTGAGCAGATGCACAAAATGTTGTTTGTGGAGTTGCCTGACCCTGCTGCCTGCATTTCACCCATGCAGTCATTACCCCCTGCCGGGGGTAATGACTGCGTAGATCTGTCCAATGCCATCGATGTCTTTTCATCGTTGATAAATTTACATCACGTTACTTTTTCGAAATGAATTATGTAGTTTTACCATTAAGGATACACAAAGATCACTAACTTGAGGCATCGAAATTCCCCGGGGAGCAAACGAAATAATATTTATTTGATATATGATTTAATTTAATGTTAAATACATTATTTTTCTAATTTGTCTTATTATGATAGCATTAACTTAAAATCACGATATAAAAGAGTATTTTTCTATTTGTTCTACAGGGGATATGTACATGAATGTATAACAATAGTGCTGCGATTTTAGTTTCTCTTACAACACATCCGTCGGCAACCCCTTCGTCTTGATCCTCCCACTTAGATAAGAAGACTTTTTAACCTCTTTGCTCAACAATGTTTCGAAAAGAAACAACAAACTCTCTGTATGGAAGACTTTTTTCCTCTGCAAGAAAACTGAAGAAAAATGTAGTACATGAGATTGGCATGCTTTGAATCACAGGTCTCACCTGAACTACGAAACATTGTGAAGCAAGAGCAGCGTGTTCGGCTGGGGCTCTCCTGGGCTTCTACATGGACACCACCACGGCTCTGCTACTGGCTATCGTCCCCTACTGCTGGCCGAGATCTAGTAGTAGAAGCAGCAGTGCAAAGGGTCGTCGGTGACAGAAAAGGTCTCCCTTTTTTCTTGGGGGTTGGGAAAGAGATTCACTTAAAAGAGAAGATATGAATTTTTCAAAACGTTCCTCCCTACTTTTCTTAGTAGTTTTCTGCTTTCAATGACGAGTCAAGTTTTTCGTGAACGAATGCGAATTGTTTATGAAAAGTTCTTTAAACGATCAAGCGATATCGAGACAGACTGATCTGGCAAACTACAAGAGCTGCGTATTGCGGAGAGGAACAACTCTCTTCAGATATTTTTCCTATTGTTCATCCCACCATTTTTTTTATTTGAGACGGAGGGGTAGAAGAAGAAGAAGAAGAAGGAGAAGAAAAATAAGGGGGAATTGGTGAATAGGGAGGGAGAAGATAGCGATGTTGATGATGGTGCGATGGGCGGTGTCTGAGTGAAGCCAGTTAGGATGAGGCGTAAGGCTTGTGAAAGAGAGAGTGTGTGAGTGTGAGTGTGTGTGTGTGTGCGTGTTTGTGTGTTTGTATGTGTCTCAATTTTTTCTCTCGCCCACTCTCTCTCTCCCTACAGTTACAGAACTGTTGCCAGTGAGGATGAGAGTTGATGACGAGGTTGAAGATGAGGGTAGTTCTACACGAAAGGGATGCTGGGAGACGGGTGGGAAGGGTGAAGGGGAGATTATTGTAGGAAGGGAGGAGGTGGGGGGAGATGCCGAGGGAGACTGCACCAAATGGAAGATAGGGGGGGGAAAGGAGGGGGAGACGTAGGTTCTTACTTGGTAGTCAGGTGGGGAGTTCAGAGGGAAGGGGCCGATTGTAGGTTGGAAGAAGGAACGTAATGTAATCGTGGAAATCGTGTAACGTGATATGATGCTGAAGAGTTTGTGTCACGTTCCCGGTGTCCGTGTCGACTACGACCACAAAATGAGAGGATTTAGGCCGTAGTCTGCTTAACCAGTTAAATATGGCATCGTTTCTGGAATGAACAGGATAAGAGTCCACTAAGTGTCTTCATTAGAATGCCGAATGAACTGAATGTATCCGAAATGGCATAAGAATACAATGAAAACAATGAACTGCGGATTCGTTTATGAAAGCAAGAGAGAGAGAGAGAGAGAGAGAATAAGGATGTGAATGTTGTAGCAATAACGGTGCCGTACAGGAAATGAGTTCTGTATACCAATGGATGGCTTCTGTGCATGTGATGGGGTCAAGGGTGGTTGTTGTTCGTTGGACACTAGGGATGATAGCCAGAAATACCGTATCACTGAATTCGGCAACTCATTTGCAATACGATGTAGTGATCATAACTAGACTGCATGCAGCGCTGCATTAATGACAAGTGTCCGTGTTTTCTTTTACCACAACAACACATATATAAATACGCATGTATAGGAAAGTCTTTCAGTCACTCTAGTTCATAGGAAGGAGTCCGGGATTAAGCGTACTATGTTTTGCTGGACAGCGGTTGAATAAAAGATGTCTGTCTACCCTTGTGACAGTATAGTCCACCCCGTTATGGATCCTTTCCTCAATTGGGGCGTGGCATCCCGGGACGGTTTACGTACATGGGTATGAAGCAAACACACCAATAACGTGCTGTTATTGATAACACCTTCACCAGTTATGGAACACTTGCTAACCGAGAGCTTTTGTGGCAAAAGTGGAGCATTTTTTGCAAGAGTTTACGAAACCCGTTATTCAGCTACTATTGTGTGTGTGTGTGTGTGCGCATTCGTAGAATTTAAAGCTCATGAGCTTTTAAAGTCAATTCACGTTTTTTATTTTTGTATTCCTCGTGTAATCACTTCACTTGCTGTAAAAGTCTGCGACGAAGCTCCTGCAAAGTGGACGGTTTTTGCGGAGGAGTTGTCCACGGAAGACTGGTTTTGATGACAAAATGACCTTATTCAGGAAATGGACTAAACAGAAGGAGCTCGTCTCTCATGTGTATACATATATATATATATTCCTTTCGTTCTATTCCTTCTTTTCCTCCTTCCTCTCAATAGATATGAAACACCAGATTCTATTTCACCCGAAGCCGCGAAGGTCAGGAATTATTCCACGCTGGATATTTGGTGAAAGTCCGCACTGAATAACAACACATGACGCGCCTCGTCCTCCTTCTTCAGCACTGAAACACGCCTATCTAGATAGCCGTTTCAATCACAATGGCCAAAGTTCACTAGTAGAGAGAGAGACGGAGACCACGGAGAGACAATGAAGCACCCTGCACATTTATCACTCGCTGAAATGCCACGAGAGAGAGAGAGAGAGAGAGAGAGAGAGAGAGAGAGAAGCAATGTCTTTAAGCTGGAGACTTGGGGATGTCCTCTGAAATGCTCCTTCCTCTGGGTGTCTAGAACGGAGTGGCTAAACGAAAGGCGTATTGCGCACCTCAGCAGGACTTGCGCAGGCCAGAGCGCCTCGTTATTCGGGACCGTCGCTTGGTGGCGGAGAGATCATCAGGATGTTGAAGGGCGGCGGTGATGGTGGTGGTGGTGTATGATGGGCGGGCGATGGGGCGTTGGGTGAGAGCTACGCCCTTACAGGTCCTACGGGTCGCCAGCTGATACTGTGGCCCGTGGTCGGGACTGCGTGTGGATTGTGGAGGCAGCCACACGGATACCTCTCTCTCCCCTCTCACTACTCGCTCAGACACCCCCGTCCACCATACTCACATAACACACACTCACCCTATACAAGCCTACTACTATGTCCATTTCTTTGGTCCCTCATCTCCACCCACATAGACACTCCTCACTATTTGAAAAAAAAATATATATATGATAAATCAAAACGAGATTGAGTGAAAAAAAAAGGTATCTTTACATTCGCACCATTTGTATTAAACATTTCACTGTAATTCTTCTGTGTAATATTATTCCTTTCCGCTAACCTGTCCGCAAATTCATACACCAAGTTTCTTCCTAGGATCGGAGATTTTCGTCGATGTAGTCGGCCATAGCAGCAGCAGCAGCAGCAACTACAGCAAAAACAGCAGCGGTCGCGGCTGGGTATTCAGGACGTGAGTCCTCAATGAATTTAATTAGTACCGTTTAGGGGGCGAGGATTCTTCTGATGGCGTCCTTCGGTCAAAGGAACTCCTGGCCCACATTGCAACGAATCAAGATGTGACAGCCAACTGTATAACGACGCTTTCTAACAACGTGAACGTAACACATCTGGATGTTAGCGGGGGAAGGGATCGCTGAAAAATGGCACCCGGCACCTTGTTTCAGGTCGGGTTCCACTGCTGGCTCGACTTCGCCGATCAGGTAGAGAGGCTCAACTACAGGTCTGGAATCTCTCTCTCTCTCTCTCTCTCTCTCTCTCTCTCTCTCTCTCTCTCTCTCTCTCTCTCTCTCTCTCCACAAAGACAAACACACGAACACACACACTCATTTTACCTAGGCTGTAATACTATAGCCCAACAAGGCAACGAAATTAAACTGTACAGGAAAGGCCATTGATCGTTGCTTATTCTGGTACAGGTTTCACTCCCTACAAAAAGGGGATTAGAGGATGATAAAAAAAAAAAATCACTACCAGTTTATTCTGCATATCATGATTTGCTAGACTTGACAAGTCTTGTCAGACCAGAAATTATATTGTTCATGATCTGGAATAATTATGTAAATGTGTATTGTAGTGTATGAGCGGTTGTGTGCTTCCTGGTTAATTCTTGACAGTAAAGTAGCGTTACAATGGGTACGTCCTAAAGTCACTACGCAATTATAATTCTAAATCAGTAAATCAATACAAATGTGCACGGGCGCGCACACACTTATAGATATATATTATTCGAGCTACAAATGTCATTTAATATCTAATTCACTCTACCTCAGAATCGATATATTTAAATATATGAAAATATATAAATTCCGAGGTAGAGCGAATTAGATATTAAGGGACATTTGTAGCTCAAATAATTTATACGAATCACGGTGATATGGCAATTATTCTTAAATATATATATATATATATATATATATATATATATATATATATATATATATATATATATATATATATATATATTACATTACTGGAAGTACAACGTGATATCAAATACAAACTGGATACCTGGTTCTCTAATGCTTAGTGTGCGAGTGTTTATGTATGTATTTATTATATATACATACACATGCATATATATATATAATATAATTATATATATTTATATACGAATTACAGTGCGGTAATTAATTGTGGATGTCTTCTCAACGAAGTGCCAATACCTATGGATTGTATTTCATGAAGTCCGAAGGTCCGGTGAAAGGTTGTGAACCTCTGACAGGAAGAAGTGACCTGTTTGATAACAGATCAGCCGCTTCCCACGGGGCCAACGCCATCACCGTATCACTGCTTAGGAAAGTGAAACAATTGCATGCTCACAACTGAGCAGCGTGAAAATCATGTAATAACTGGCAATCGGCTATGCAATAACAAAGGGTTTAAAGGGAAAAGCTGGAGGCTATGATTAGTGGAACTAAAACGCCAAGACAGGGTATTCATGGCTGGCAGGGAGATAGACCGATTATCTAGTTTGGCTAAGATATATTAAGGCAAAGATGGTTGGCAATAGTTCCTGGTATATCAAGAAAACAAAGTGTTAAGTATAAAAAATAAATGATTCCAAGGATGGTTTAAGTTAGAATTATGATTAACAGAAGAAAATGTGGTTTCAAAAGAAAAATAACCATAAGAATACTAAAAGCATAGGGTATTGTGGAAACGATACACTAGATTACGTGATATCACAAACCGTCTACATAGCATCTGAAAGTTAATTGATGTAATTGTGTGAAGTGATAAGGTTAGGGTAATGAATGGCCATTGGCTGGTTCTATTAAAAGTGAAAATAGAAGGTGATGCCAACAGAAGAAAGAAATAACAGTAACGTAAGATGATTGCTGAAAACTGGGCTATAGTTAAGGATGCTGAACTAGGAGTTTATGAGGTCATTCGGAATAGAAGCGATGAAACCAGATGTTTAACAAAAGAAAAATGGAGAGTGTTTGAAGTCTGGTTGCAAGACTGAGGACAAGATCATATGATGTTGGCACAGATGATGGTAGAATAGAAGTGACTGATTCCTTCAGATATTCCAGAGTAGGAACAGGAATTGAGGTCTACCAAGGAGACTGTGGGAGCACTGAAAATGGTTGGAAAATGTAAAAAGGGACTGTAAAGAGGAAAGACGGAATAAAGAACCAGCTAAATGGTGTAGAAAAGTGAAGGCATGGAAGGGCATAAATCCATGTCACCGACGAAAAGAGAAACCAGATATTTGTGTGGGTCATATCATGACAGTCAAGTTTTTTGTGACGAAGGTATTGCAATAAGATATCGACCACCTCTATTAAACTATAATTGACCTGTATGACTTTCATGTTAATCAACATTGGTTTGACTTGCCTGGTAGTTATTCATGGTGATCTCTTAACAAGGGGTTAAGATATCGTTCAAAATAGACTTTGGTTCCCACATACAATCTCTCTCTCTCTCTCTCTCTCTCTCGTCTCTCCACTCTCATCGTCTCTACTCTCCTCATAACTCTCTCTCTCTCTCTCTCTCTCTCTCTCTCTCATTTGCATCATAATTTTTAAAAGAAACTTTCACAAAATCACCTACTGTGGAATCATTATTAGTTACGCCCACTCCCAAGAAAACACCTAAGAATACATCTCTCTGGTAGAGTTAAGTCAGTGCTATTTCAGGCTTTGTTTATATTTATCACTGATACAACCTAAGAGCAGGTTGCCAGTTTAGGTTTTCATGAAATTCCCCGGCCACAGCTGTATCACGTCTCTTGGGTTCCGGCCTCAATACAAGTGCGCATCGATTCCGCGCTGATTTCTAGGGTGTTCATACCCAAGAGGCAAGAAAATCACTGCCAAACGCTGGGGAGGTGTGAAGTGCTGCTAATGAGCCTTTTATGAAGGCAAACGAAATCGTTAATTCCCTGGGGGTTATGTGCACTTGTGGTTCATCCCTGATTTTGCACTCGTAGGCGGAAAGCAGTAGTGATTATTTTCTTGTGTTTCCCTGACGTCACCATTTCCTGATAATTTGCTTATTGGTGACACACACACACACACACACACACATATATATATATATATTATATATATATATATATATATATATATATATATATATATATGTATGTATGTATGTATGTATGTGTGTGTGTGTGTATTTCTTTCTGATATGACATGCTTGGAACCTAACTTTTATCACTGAAATATCTACGCGGAAAAGTCACATGTATATCAAGGCTTTTATTTGAGAGAGAGAGAGAGAGAGAGAGAGAGAGAGAGAGAGAGAGAGAGAGAGAGAGAGAGAGGACGCAGTGCGGGAAGGGATACTAACATAAAATTTCACGAAAGTTATATATAAGGTGAAATATCTCTAATTGAAATTATCAACTCGGTTTTCTGTGCATTATCGATGATATCAGTCACGACACGAATTCTCTGAATGTTACATTCCTGGTATACGGCATCAGGACGCCTCATTCTCCTCTGGAAAAATAATAAACTTCTCACACAGCGACTTATTAATGCAAAGTGAAATATCCTATGTATGTATAATGATATCCTACTTTTTATTTCCTTTAATTTTCATGTCTTGGTTACTAAGCCGGCCGTCTCACCAAAGACTCCTCCATCAGTCTCTTTCTGTCTCTGCCTCGTTTGAATACTTTGGTCTTTTCGCTCCTACATCTAGTTAATCTTACCTCGTGCAGCTCAAACATCTTCTGTCATCTTCATCATCAATATTGATGTTTTTCTACCGTTGTCATTTTCACTTCTATTACATTAGAATGACGATAATGGCTACTTTTCGTTCTATTACTTGTCACGGACGCCACCATTTAGGAATGCCTTGATAACAAAATTTGTGAGTTAGAAGACTCAGGACACGGTTGGTAGGTCTGCTCCGCTCTGGTTTGCTTTCAGTTTCACCTGTTCCCTTCCTCTTGAATCAGATTATTATTCTCTAATTTTATTTCAGTAAAAGCCAATGTTAAGGGACCGAGTTGGAGATGTAGCTTTCACTCTCTTCGGACTGTTAATATTGTGTGATATACGTTGAAAGTGACTTACACAATAGACATACACTATATATATATATATATATATATGATATATATATATGTATACATATATATATATATATTTATATATATATATATATATTATATATTATATATATATATATATATATATATATATATATATAGTAACAACTTTAAACATGCATATCTCACCATATACAGACTCAGGCTATAAATTGGACGTTTCCAACTTGATTCCTGAGAATTGGTCTCCGTTGAGAGAAAGCCACAAGTGTTAAATATGCAAAGGTAGTTTCATAGGATGAAAGAAAATAAAGTTACAAAGAGAGAGAGAGAGAGAGAGAGAGAGAGAGAGAGAGAGAGAGAGAGAGAGAGAGAGAGAGAGAGACTTAGCACACCGGAGAGGGGAGTTAGTGGAAAATGGCATGATTTTTCAGATGGTCTTTCATCGAAGTCCCGATGCGAGGAAGATTAATATATCCGGGTTCAACTTTGTTTGGACGGCTGGATCTCAGTCGAGAGAAGCATGTGAGCAATTGCTGAAGGCGAAACCAAAATCATTAACGATATATCGACAGTAAAATCAGCCTGCGAGGTGTTAGAATCTCTCGTCTTTTACGATGGCGTTTAACCAGGAGCTTGACCTGAAAGATTAACAGTGCACCGTCAACCCTTTGATCGAAGTTTGTTAACTGTTTAAAATGGCTGCTCTGTGTTCGACAACAACAACCAGCTTTTGCACCCTGTGGGTATACTTGTGTTGACGTCTTACATGTATACGTAAGAAGAGAGAGAGAGAGAGAGAGAGAGAGAGAGAGAGAGAAGAGAATGTTCTTATGCTTGAGTTCGTAGCTGTTCATCCATAATTACGTCTCTAAGAAAAGAAAGGACCAGGTCAAAGTTTTTGTTTGGTGGACGGATTTCCCCTCCGGTTATACGCTGTCAGTGATTGAGTGATGCTGAACCCAATAGACGCACCACCTCAATATTCGAGCTCGTTATCCACACACATTTATATACAGACATATAACGTATAATAATAAAGGAATTTTGCGAGTAAAGGACCAAGATACGGTCGGGAAATAAACCCTGAATTCTCTCATTTTAAATGAATGAAGACATGTAAATACTTCGTTGTGAAACTTGTCAGATTAAAAGACAATGGAATAATATCGACGCTTGATTTACCTGTAGCAGGCAAGCAAAAGTATTTTGAGCGTAGGTACCCATACGATGGTAATATAAGAAAGGGTCGAAATAGCAAGCGCCATCCCCAAAGCCGGTCTTATGCCAGAACGGGACCTTGTCCAAAATGTCGTACGTTGTGAAAGAGAATACGGAAGCCTTGTGTGAACGCCCGACCTTGTTTAAGCACCACATTGGAGAAATTCTCCGACAAAGGCCCCTCTGTTTTACACACGTAGACCTATGGAGACGCCAGCGATATAAAAGAGACTGATCACTGACTGGATGACGGCAATACTCACAGAATATTGTCGTTACACACACGAAAAAAACGTACTTTGATACACCATGCGTTTTATCATGTATAGTTGAAATATCAGCTAACGACAAAGAATCATCAATAAAAGCTACCTAAAAACCCGTCTGATAATTTCTTATAAAATGCACCTTTAACGCCTTACGTTTTCAATTTTGTACAGCATCGCAATTACTGGGGCAACTTGAATAACGTGTGCTCAAAGACCCCTCCAATATCTTTATTATAATATATATAGTTGGTTTTACAGGCAGCCAGGTGGCCCCGTGACGCGGCGTCTCTGTATTGTTCAGAAGCTTGATCACGTCATTTCATTTACGTTTGGAGCTAATTCAAAATAATTCAGTTGTGCAGCTAGTAAATAATGTAGATTCCAGATTACTCCCTAGGCATGATTTTGGACCTTAAAAGTATTACCAGATAAACTGCTCATTTTCAACTTACTGTTTTAACGTAATTTCATGCGAGCTATTTCCTTCACGGGGTAGCTGAGGTTTACAACCGTGCGCATACTCGTTTGGACTTGATGTGACAATGAGTCCATTATCAGAATAAATCACTCAGAAGAATTTTAGGAGTCGGATAGAAGACTGAAGTTAGATATGCTACCACAGGGGAAATTACGGAGGTTCCAAATGTAGGTGATTTTTTTTGTTTGTTTGTATGGTGTTTTTACGTTGCATGGAACCAGTGGTTATTCATCAACGGGACCAACGGCTTTACGTTACTTCCGAACCAGAGAGACAGGAGGCTGGAGATGAAGGGAGACCGTTGGAAGATAAACCACAGGGAATATATGAGTAACGAAACCTCAGTGGTTCCTTGACAATGACGATGACTGGAGTATTTATGCTGCTATCCGTGGCAGCTGGTTTACTCAAAGAGCTGCACCCCTAGTACTCAGTGGACTTCATGCGGTGCACTGTAGGCATTATTTAAGGTTTTTTGCAGCGTGCCTTCGGCCCCTAGCTGCAACCACTTTCGTTAATTTTACTGTACCTCCTTTCATATTCTCTTTCTTTCGTTAATTTTACTGTACCTCCTTTCATATTCTCTTTCTTTCGTTAA
>NC_061096.1:58577319-58587319 GCF_015104395.2 Macrobrachium nipponense
CCTGATGGATGTAAATATCTCCTAGACATTTAAGCTAATTGGTATTCTGATCATTACACTGATTCAGACCCTTTGTTTGTGAACCTGTCCATGACAATATAAGTTCCATTGAATGTTAGTTCACAAATTTTAGCTTCATACTACAACATCTTTCCAGATCTCATTGCATGCTAGATGACATGAATATATTAATTTATATCAATTCAATAGATTTGGACACAATAGATCTAAAGCTTACAATCAGAATTTCTTTAAATTCTTGCACGTTAATGATATCCCAGTTCACTAACAATGAATTATCTAATATGTTTCCTTATCCATTTTTCAAGTTTTTGGTAGAAAACTTCTGTTAGCGCTATTAGAGCCTTGATCCTAGAATTAGCGCAACCACACACTGCCAAGGTGTTAACTACCACACTTCCCCAATTCAAAGTTCTGAAATTTCAAAGGATCTGTAAAACTTCTAAATTAAAGTGCCATTCCCCATAGCTCTAATATCCTGACTTATACAGGTTTCTTTGAAGTATTTATTTGTTTGTTGTTTTACCTTTTTTATTTTCTACATACCCTTCTCTGTTTTCTCTTTTTTCCACGTGTAGGTAATCTATTTTGTGGGAGCGTGATTTGGAACTCAATGGCCTTTTTGGCCTTTTTATCATGAAATTTTCTCATTTTAGAATAACAACTTTTAGTACAAAATTATTAAAAGTTTCACCTAACACCTACAGCTTGGAAACGGTTTCAAGTTGAAGGTCGAAATTCAGCAATGTAGAAGGAAGAACAGGGTCTCGAATGGCACAGGTAAGCTCGGGTTATGCTAAAAATGACTGGAATTCATTCACGGCTTTTCTCATTTATTATTATAATCGCGTGTCTTATGGAATAAGAAAGTTCTATGGTTGCGTGTAACAGACCGGGGGTACCACGAGAAGGAAAAACAAATGGCTAATTCTAACCGGACCGAGTATGCGGTCTCGTCGGATCATGTTGGTAGCATAAGAATTCTTAGAGGGTACTATGTGGTCATTTTCGTTCTTTCACCTCGCTAAGCTTCTTTTATTCTCTTCCTCTCTAGTCGCATATTATTTTCACCCAGAAGCTTGTTCACCAATTTGACGACCTTTTAGGCATATCTCTTTGTGTTTACATTCTGATAGTAGTAATAATAATAAAACAAAGACAAGGGATGTGAGAAATGCATCCTAAAGGAAGGCGGTTGATAACGCTTTACGCGTTGCGTCCGCACCAGAGTGCAACCTTGAGTACAACAGGCAGTGAACGCAACGCTGGCACTTTATCGCATACGTGTATCAAACAGTTGGAAAGAATTCAGCGACAGGAAGTGACTAGTATTCAACACCGTTCGAGATATGCGTGCGACACGTTACCGGCTGTGTTCATGAGATACTTCGCTGTCATGTGAACGCACCCTTTGATTGCATCAGCACTACGATAGAAGGCTTGTTTTCAACTTGTTTGTGATGTGTGTGTGCGACAAGTTGCTGACATGTTTCACTGTAATGCGGATACGTCCTTAGATTTCCTGCAAACGATGTTTTGAAAGTCAAGGCAAAAATATCTCGCTCTCTTCAGCTGACAGCATATGCCATAGATTCTGTCGCTTCGACGAACCATTCCGGTCACTTCTGGAGGCAACCATGTAAAACTTCCTAGATTAGTCTGCTCTATAAGCGTCAGTTCTTTGGTCATCTGCCTTGTTGGTCTCGCGGAGAAATAAGATATACCAATAACAAAAAATACAATTAAAAAGAACACAACTTAATTTTTTTTTCTATGGGTGTGACCAAGCAAGGCCTTGGGTTTGACACCAAATGATTATTGGAAAAAAGTATTGCGAAAGAAGGTAGAAGGAAGGTATTTGTTGTCTGTCTGTCTCTATCCCCCGGCCACCAACCCCCCTTCTCTTAAACTTCCTTTCCTTTTTTTTCCGGTCCGAAAGAATATTACGTCCCGCCCTGTTTAAGGCATTCCCTCAAGCCCCTACGACCAACACCCCCCCCCTCTCGTTTTTTTCTCCTGGCAAAGGCGAATTTTTTTCCGCACGCAAAACATACCTCCTTTCTTTTCCGTTCATTGTTCTTCATAAAAATCGTCATATCTTTAGTATTACCATTATTTTTTTTTTATAGAAGTGATGACAATTGTATCACAAAACAACTAAAGAAAGCATTCTACTGTTTAACGACGGCTTCTATATCATTTATAGTATTCTATAATTCAATTCAATTTCTAAGAAACAAGACAAAGGAAAATTTTCTCGGCAAGATCTGATGTCGGTTCATGAAAGACTTGTATGTAGTTTTACTCTTATTTATTTTCAGTCATTAATATTATCAGAAATCATCTACGTATGATTTCCCTCCATAACTGAATAAATATTAGCAATAGTGATAATACTAACAATCAATCATTATCATAAGTGTGAATCAAATCACAATCCAAGAGATATATTTCGTTCTTAAAAGTCTCAAGAAATTCGCAAACTGGATTTATAGGACGTCACCAATCAGCTCATAATGGCACTATTTGAAATAATCGAGAAGAACATAACTCATCGCTAAACATGAATGTGGTCAAAGTTGAATCGAAGCACTGTTCATAGAAAAGCGTCGATGCAGTGAGCGGTCGTTGCCATATTGAGAACGATACTTTTTCATATATAAAGCACGTTCAAGACAGAAGCCTTAACAGGAGGAAGAAGAGCTGGTTTATCAAGTGAGGTTGGCATAGAGGGAGCTGGTTTTGACTCTCACGCCTTCCTTTCCTCCAGCGCCAGACTACCATTGCTTGATTCATCCCACTTATACTCTCTATATCAGTGATGGCCAGACTTTTGGACTCCGAGATCTACTTTAAAGACTGAAACTTTTACGATTTACCACACCACAGAATCACATATTATTACGTTGGAAAAAAAAACACAAACAGCGTCATAGTACGATAAAACATGAGTACAATTGGCTCACTTTATACATATATATACATAATATATATATATATATATATATATACATACATACATAAATTATATATAATATGCTTTTGTTTTTGTTTGTTTATATAGGATTGTGGGGGAACGGCGATCGACCAAACAAGTGGCCGCGATCGACTGTTTGGCCACCACTGCTCTATATATACACAAATTACACAGTTTCCTGTCATAGGAGGTGGCCCCTGAGAAATCGATGCTATGGTAACTGTCACATTTATAATTCAGTATCCGTTTCATGCACGTACACATATTCATACCTCGGCATTATGTCGAATCCCCTACACACAAAAATAAACCATCGTTCCTGCTCTCGCACCTACTGGATATTAGGGCCCGTCCTTCCCAGTAACTCTTTCGCACCATTTAGCGGCCTTTTGTAAGTTGTTGTTCTTCTCCTTCCCCACAATTCTTCTGTTATAAACTTTTGCCGCCACTCATCACGATCATTCTTTCCACATGACTGAGTCATCCAAAAATGCGACGATTCGTGTTTCCGTCTACACTAATCTTTTTACTACGAGTTATGTGTATCTACACATTTGCTCGCTATGTTCCACGTTGCCGAATGCAGTAAGCAAACAGTTCATCTCAACCGCCTCAACCTTTTAAATACATTTTTTTTTTTTTACCAGCCTATCATCGTTCTTTCTTTCCACCTGTTTGAACCATAAGTTAACCTTGTTACCACTTCTACAAATGTCCACATGACTCACCCTTATACCTCAAGATACACGAAAAATATTAGCAACAGTATGAACCTTCCCTGCATAAAGTGTGTGTGTGAGTAATATATAAATATATATATATATATATATATATATATATATATATATATATATATATATATATATATATATTCAGTATCGACACTTCGACTCAATATCTGATCCTACAGCTAACCACCTACTTCATCTGTCATCTGCTTCTTGTGTTCTCTACATCGACGTGCATCTCTCATTTAACTTTATTTTAAAACTTTTAACTTTTATTTAAACAGTTTGGATTTTGTCGTGGTGATGCCAAATTAACTTCAAAGTATGTAATTAAATTCTCTGTGACTCCAGCTAAAATAAATTCTCTCCCTCTCTCAGGATTTGATTGATCGACTAAATTTTAGAAATTTCCAGAATTGATCTAATATGTAAATAGTGTTACGGGTGATGTTCACTGACTACGAATGTTTCCCTTCTGTGTAGCATTAGATGAATCATCAAACTGGTGAGTTTTGTACGTGACTTTTCGCAAACTATCCGTTTCTGCGTATTCATTAAATCATGAAGGGCTTCGACAGCTGGCATTACTTGAACGTAATATATCTCCCTCTCCAGTACGAAGAATGAAAAGTCTTTAATTTGAAACCCATTTCTTGGAAACCTTTTTTTTCTCAGAGGTAACAACTGCGATAAAATGATTACGTGGCTTAACTGGAGAACATTTTTATAGTGTGATATAAGTTTATTGAATGATACGTGGCCTTATCTCACAAGAATTCTGTTTAAAATCCCTTACGAATAATCTTTTTCATTATTTCACGTTATCGAAAGCGTGTACTACCTCTGCTTTAGTTCTGATATCAAGATGTATATCGGAGGTTGCTATATCGTCGACTTCATAGGAAGCAGTAGTAGCTGTAGTAGTAATAACAACTACGATAGCGAATCAAGCAATGGTGGAATCTCATTTTCTCTCCTTTAATTCTTTAAATTAAATGAATCAGCCATTCTACTCTCCTTCCGTGATTCATTTTCTTGTCATATAACTTTAAATCTATATCTAATGATTTTAGTTCATACATATTATTATAAATAAATTACACAACTGTAGAGACATGACATACCTTGTTTCCCACTTACTGTTCACCAAACCCATTCTAATACACTTCTCCTCTATTAAAAAACTTAGAACTGCGTTTAACAACGTATCTTCTACACTAAATATAATGAAAATTGTCTCTCTTTCAATTCTACCATAGGTTTTCTAATTCCATGGATACCATCTACCAGTCTCCCAAAATGGGAACATTCGCCGCTTTCAGGCGATAATATGATTATGTCCATGAAAACAATATCACTCTGTACAGAAATTCCTAGATATAGAGGTTTCCTTTTCCCTGGGAATTGTCATGATAAAGAACTATACTGAACGATCTTCTGGCTTGTTGACTCTTTGAGCTGTGTGTAAACAGGGAACTTGGGCTGTTGCCTTTTTACACTTGAGGAGTTATTGCTCGCTTCAATCTCTGCTAAATCACTTGCCACAATGTCCAGTGTTTTCTCTTGTTATTTATTAGGAAACTGTAAGACAGTTCTTTCTATACACTTTTGAAAGAAAAGTTGTACAAATGAATATAAACACATTTCAAAATATAATAAACTAACAGTGCCCTTCCTTTTCTACTGAAATTGAGTAGTCAGGAGAGAGAGAGAGAGAGAGAGAGGAGAGAGAGAGAGAGAGAGAGAGAGAGAGAGGAGGAGAGAGAGAGAGAGAGAGAGAGAGAGAGAGTGTCTGTAAATAAAGTGCTCACTGTTAAGGAACAGTGGAAACACACGTACCAAAAATGCACTTTGCACGTGAATAACTGAGTGAATGATCTAGTAAGTGGTTTCTTGTGATCCACTGGTGATGATAAAATGAAAAATTAACTGTTTCATTTACGTTGCATTTAACGCTGTCGTTTGAGGTTGCTTTTGCATTTCTATGATGAAAAAACTTTTGGAATCGCCCAAAAAAAAGTACGAATTTTTATTAACCTGAACACTATAGGCTGGTGAGTACTTTGATGGCATTTCATTAATCTACCAGACGATAAAGCACTATCTGAAAGGGGATTTGACCTAGTTTTAGCAACAAGTACGAAATCATTTTTATTTATCTTTACAGATAGACACCTTATAAATGACTGAAAATAACACTGTTTAATCGTCTTAGTTTTTCATTGGTGACTCAGTTTTTTGTAACATACACACACACACACACACACACACACACACACACATATATATATATATATATATATATATATATATATATATATATATATATATATATGCGTGTATGATTCAGCGCGCACGCACACACACACACACACACATTCATATGCACCACAGCATTTTTTATTAATTTTCAAATAAAGAATAAACGTCCCATGTACAGCACTGTAGAGAATCAGTAGTTTATAATATATATATATATATATATATATATATATATATATATATATATATATATATTATATATATATATATATATATGTCTTGGCAAAATGCATCGGTCATCTTTTTTTTTTTTTCATAAGCTCTCTCCTCCTGTTTCCTAAATTCAAAGGTTCTTGAATCTCGTCACCTTAAGCTCTCCATCTAAGTGTTCCTTCCCTGGTATCATTCTCATTCTCCCTCTGATAATTTCGAAATTATACACTGCACTCACCTCCCATCCTCCATTCTCTCTCTCTCTCTCTCTCTCTCTCTCTCTCTCTCTCTGTACATAGCCAAGTCCACAAGAAATACTCAGAGCCCTCTTTTTGCTTTTACTTACACTTTTCCACTTTCTTGCATCCATACGTTTCTAACTCTTTAGAGTTTCAATCCTTTCTTGTTCCGTATATACTTCAGGCTCTTCATCTCAACAGCGATCAGCTTTTTATCGTATATTCTCAGGTGGCAACTAAATTTTGCATCAATGTATCAGATCTGGCTCAACACTTCCTTCATACAGTACACCACAAAATTTGCATCTAAAAGACTTTTCTTTTTCAAACCTTCTGCAGAAATCTTGCTATTTTCCTTACTTCATGTATCCTAATATAAATTTCTGCTCACATCATACCAACATATACATTCCTACCTGAATTTGAAATTAATATCAACATTCATTAAAAAACATTGTCGGTTTCTATACACTCAAAACCATACCATTCAAAGCATTCATCTTCAACTATCTTACACATACGTTTAATTCTGACGATTTTCTGTAGTGTCTTTTCATCATCACCAAACAACTAACACTGAATCAGCTGACAATATTAACTACTGCTATCATATTTCCGACATTTTCACGTACTACGTAACTACATCTACATCATTTGTCCTTTTCCTTACTCTTCACACCACTATCCTTAAACATGTAAAAAAAAAAAAGTAAAACACACACACACACACACACATAGACCCTTGTTTCAGACCTACTTGCACATCAGTCTAGCCACCATCCACCAAAACGTCTACATATTCTTTGAGAGAGAGAGAGAGAGAGAGAGAGAGAGAGAGAGAGAGAGAGAGAGAGAGAGAGAGAGAGAGACCTTTAGTAACCTATTACATTATTCAAATTACAGTAGAAAATGATCGTCTAGTGTATGTCTTTTTACACATCTCTGTTAAAGTACTCTGTTAAAGTATTAAGTCAATAACTTATAACTTAAGAAGCAAATCACAGCAATATTTCAGGACACTGAGCCAGAAAACCGGCTATAATTTAATACCAAGCTTTTCATAATAAAAGATGGATGAAATTTCTGTCAAAACATAAGATCCCCGTAACAGCCTGGCACTGAAGTCCCCAGTCCAAATGATAGTGTGAACTCTTTGGCCACGCTGCTCTTGGTGTTTTACCCTTAGCCTGTTACTTGACTTAGTTACATCTGTTTTCTCTCGTTACTTTACTTCAGTTCTTTTCATTCTTTATTTAGTAGAACAGAATACAGTGTGTGGGCCAAAGGCTAAGCGCTGGGACCTATGAAGTTATTCAGCGCTGAAACGGAAGCTAACAGTATAAAGGATTGAAAGCTGTAACAAGAGGAAAACCTCGCAGTTGCAATGTTAAAAAATTGTCAGAAGAGGGTGGAAAGTAAGAAGAGAATTTCAACAGATGTGCTATCAAAGGAATGTAAAGGGGTTGCAGCGATAGGGGACCGAAGAGACTCTCCAAAAAACATTAAGTAATGCCTACAGTGCACCGAATGAGGTAATCTGACGAAAACTACCCCTTACGGATTTCGTTTTAAGTAAATTCTACAATTGTTACTACAGGCATACTACGCAATTTGCCTTTAGTGCTTATTAAGTGAAGATGGGCAACATTTATTGTGCGTCGAATCATTTTATCTGATAAAGCTCGGTTCACGTCTCTTGTCTGTACTCGGACAGAAATCGCAGATCATCACGTTAATCTTGATAGGATAAATCTTATGTTATCACACAATTACTCCATGAAATTGAGGTCATTTGAAGATTACTTAATAATAACAGTAAGTCAACGTTATCTTAAGTTGATGCGCGAGCTCTAGTTTGACGGTGGCAGTCATAAATTTGTCTTATTTACTTGATAGGCGTTACTT
This sequence comes from Macrobrachium nipponense, assembly GCF_015104395.2. Lineage (NCBI taxonomy): Eukaryota > Metazoa > Arthropoda > Malacostraca > Decapoda > Palaemonidae > Macrobrachium > Macrobrachium nipponense. The sequence goes on from NC_061096.1 coordinate 58,585,665, forward strand.
TTTTTTATAAAGAGTTCATTTTATCAAAGGTCACCTTCCCGTCGCCTTCATAAGTCCACAATTTATTTGTGATATAAATGTCTGCAGTGATAAGCTTAGGCCCATTCCTGTCACAGTAAGTTATCTTTGAGATAGGATGCTCATTTTGGGAGATGATATTGACATGCTATCAAATTTTAATCACCTTGATAAACCAAGTAAAGATTCTCAAAGACCAAGATACAAAGGTCATTAAACCATAGAAGGAGTCAATTATTCTGTCAAGTGTTTTTGGCCTTGGGAATTGTTTTCAAATTACGATTACTCTGTCAGATATACGAGTAAACTTTTTCAATGACGGCAGCAGCCGTGATACCAAAGGTAGAACATGGAAGAAGTTTCTCTCTCTCTCTCTCTCTCTCTCTCTCTCTCTCTCTCTCTCTCTCTCTCTCTCTGAACAATATTACGTCGTTGGAAATATAAGACCCATTTTTTCTACTATCTTTCATAGATGCAGCATTGCTCTTATGGATACTCTCACACACACACACACACACGAAGAAGATTTCTCGGTACATATCTAGGCCGTCAAAATGTATCATCTTACAGAGGATAATATTTTGTTTTAGTTTAAACGAATGAAAGCATCATCTGTGTATTTTTTTTTTTGGGGGGGGGGGAGCTCTGGGAGTAGTGGGGCCTCCCACTGGTTATTCTGAGGGAAGTGATGCCACATTTACAGTGCAGCTGTAAAAGATCAGATTCACGTTATTAGATTTTCAAGTTAACGAGAACACCCTTTCTGAGTCGCATTTATTAGTTTTATTTAAGTTTCTTGCTATTTATACAGGTTAACAGAGGTATCAGACTCATGTATGGAGACATCCGTATCATCTTTGGATTTTCTGAAATAGAAATCATGTATGGAGACATACATATCAACTTTCGAATTCTGAAATAGAAAATGAATATATAATTTCAAATGAAGGATTAAGGCTAGAGTCAAATTGTAACCGGAAAAGAAGTAAATTAAACAGATGCCATATTTTTATACGATAATCCCTGCTTGCACAATGCTGTACGCATTACCTGGTAGATATTAAATACGCGCTGAAGAACTATTTATAAACATTTGCCTGTTCTATGTTTAGTAAATGGTAATAACGTTATGTTACATCAGATTGGACAGAAATTACTCGCTGATAAGCACTCGTCGACGATCATTATATTTTATGTCACGAGCAACTTAAGCGTTGATAAACAAACAGACGCACGAATCAGTTCTCGTATTTTCGTTCGCCCTTCATAACTTTCTTCTATTCATCATTTCTTTAGTGACGGAGAGCAATGACCTTCAAGCCGCCAAAGTAGGTACTGTAATTCGGCTGTATAAGCAAAAGCGGTCAATATCTCCAATTGGGGCTTTTTAAGGAATATATCTTCAAAAGTAGCATTCACACATTAGTGATATCGTTCGAAATGAACGAATGTCCATATGGAACAAGCATAAATGGTCACGGACTTACAAAGTTAAGTTCCCACATAAATACATATATATATATATATATATATATATATATATATATATATATATGTCTGTGTGTGTGTGTGTGTGTGTGTGTGTGTGTGTGAAATACGCCATGCGAAATACATTAGAAGAAAATGACAGATAAAAT
>NC_061096.1:58592319-58622319 GCF_015104395.2 Macrobrachium nipponense
CAACCCACCTTCATGCTAGGGCTGAACTTGGAATTAACGGGTTTCGGGAGTGTCATCGCAGCAACCATGAAAACTATGGGTTAGACACTAGTATCTGTTGTTTACATCTAAAACTATGGAGTAGACACAGTCTGATCTATCTGTCGTTTTTGGTTATTTCTACATGTCACCCGTCACCTACCCTTATCACACACACCCCTTCCCATCAGAGTTGACCATGGACTTGGGGTTTCGGGAATGTCAATATTCATTTCAGTGACCTCAAAAACTATAGATTAGACCTAATATGTCGTTTCATGTAATTTATACGTCATCCCCTTCCCACACCGCCCTCTTACCTAACCAATGGTCCAATTTTAATTCTGTTTTTACCATGACCTTTCCCAGTTCGATATTGATTAATATCTAAAATCTCATCAAATCGGTAAAGAGATGTGGATTTGTATAGCGTTCATAGAAACAAACAAGCAGACATTTTATCGTATAAGTATATAAATGAATATATATAAATATATAAATGTATATGGCCCAGCTGAAATAAAAGATATTATTATTATTATTATTATTATTATTATTATTATTATTATTATTATTAGTATTATTATATATGTATTTGTATATATACTAAGAAAAACAAAAGTAAGCACGTGCTTTGTATATAGTATTTGTATGTATGTATGTATGTGTATGTATATATGTATGTATATATATATATATATATATATATATATATATATATATATATATATATATATATATATATATATATATATATATATATGCACGCGTGCACACACACATATAATATATTGTGTATAATATATATATATATATATATATATATATATATATATATATATATATATATATATTAACGAGAAAATGACTGTTTGTTTGTTTGTATGAACGCTATACAAATCCACATTTCTCTATTAATCAGATATTTCAAGGATATGTTAATGTCAATATCAATATCAATATATCAATATATATATATATATATATATATATATATATATATATATATATGTGTGTGTGTGTGTGTGTGTGTGTGTGTGTGTGTGTGTGTGTGTCTTGCATACGGGATATGTAGTCAGCTTTATCTAAAATTACTATACTATTTGACTTATCAGCTTTTGTAATGTGGATAGTATTGTCCTTTTTAAGATTGGTCAAACTTTTCTTATTAAAAGATTATTTTTTAATATTGTTGTAACAACCGTTCGTTTACAAGTAGTTTAGGTTATCAAATTCTTGGCCCATAAGTAACATTGTTTGGTTTGTCGTTTTCACTGGGGATTGTTCATTATGTTGTGTTAAATAAAGATAAATTTTGTTTCGTATCTACACATTTTTATTGTTATCGTTGCTTAAGCAATGGCTGGTACTGGGAATGAAATTCAGACTCTTGTTTATCATGTTATCTGAAAGAGAAGATTAGATTTCTCTCCGTCGTATTGCTCTTGAGAGAATGATTAGTTTAAAATTTGTTATATTCATGGATTACTATCAATGATAATTGTAAGACAGGTATCGATATCAAAATGATGAATGAACAAAAGACTTTGATTTATGTAGCTTTTGATGAATGAAGAAATGGATGATAACTACTCACAGCAGAGAGGACCCCACTCACCTGAAAAGAGAAAAGAAAAGGCTTTAGATAAAAGAAAATGCTGTTGATAAGTTACAAACTGATTAAATCTGAGGAGTGTAACCTCAGTTGGGTTCATTTTCGTTTCACTCTGAGAAAATCACTAGGTTAATGAGTCAGCTATAAATAGAAACATCACCAAATTAGTCAGCTTATTAGCAATTTTAATTCCTAAACGTTAAAGCAAATTCTTGGTATTATGATTACTTAAATATATTTTGAAATATTGCTAATGTATACTTTAAGCAGTAAAGCATTTTTGAATATGTTATGCGTTATCGAAATATCTTATTTCAGTCAAAATTTATATTATATATATATATATTATAATATATATATATATATATATATATATATATATATATATATAAAATTTATAATTATATAATATAATATAATATTATATTTATATATATAAGAGATGGCAAGAGAAATTGCACTACTATTATGTTGTGAGGTTCTTGAGTTAGGTTTAAAAGGAAGGTCGTAATTCGACTTCATTTTATCCTGACCCATTGCCTTTGTTTTCTTCTAGACACGACATACTATTATAAAGACATATACTGTTCGTATAAGTCTTTAGCTGTATGTTCGTAAAATCTTTGTTCATTCGTTTGAAAAGCGTTTCTCTTTGACATATTTTTGTTGTTACAAAATGAAGTTTTCTAATCATGAAAAACAATGATAATCATTATCATGGATTAGACGTTGCTGATTTTGGTTTTATCTCCAAAATATTTGAGATCATTCAAAGGCCAGATAGGAAAATCTTTGTAAATAACACTCATTAAAAGACTACCTCTTGGCGATGAGCAAAATGTTGTCCGGTGCATTTTGTTTTTATTTTTATTTTTTTTGCTTTTCAAGTTTGGCCATATTCTGTATAATACCCTTTAAATTACACATTTCCAGACCATTTCACATAGGGTGATTTCACGTGGAATTTTAAACACTTGCATGAATATTTTGAGCAACTGTTTGGAAAACCTTTGAACCACATAAACCTCCATATACTTCTAAGGAAAGGGTTCCATATGAACTCAAAAACTCAAATCACACGAAACATCTGGTATGAACTAGAACTACTATGTTGCAATAAGGCAATCATCAAGATTAACACGACCCCTGTTGCATAACTCGTATACAGAAATAAAGAGAGCTTGTTATGTGTCCGTTTAAATGTGACTAAAGCAATATGGGTAGACGTGCTGTTTTGCAGTTTGTTGTACATCATTTTCCCTTCTCCGCAACAAGCAAAGCAGTAGGAAAGGCAGGAGGAATTTCTGGAGAGAAAGAATTATCATAGAAGTGAAAACTGTGTGCTGTGGAATACTTTGTAGATGGCGCTCGTTGCCGTGGATAAAAATGGCAAATTATCAGTAATCAGTGGTGCATCTTCAATCTACTGTAGCGCTTTTATAAAAGGCAAAAGGGATCTTCATAGTTACGTAAGGATTCTTAGTGCAACCCTGTGAGCTCCTAAAGTTAGAACAATTAATGTTGGTATATATAAAAAACTCAGTCAGTGGCAGATGTCGTTGTCCTGTCTTGACACTAATTGTCATAAATACTAAATAAACAGACCTTAAACAAAACACAAAGTAACTCGCATAACATCCACACCGTACAATGTTCAAAACAGCCTCCAAGTAATGGTGCATAACATTACCTTAATGTGTATTTACGAGACACTATTCAAATGATTGCCCGTCATAAGCAGTTCTTTCAATCACAACTCCCCACAATGGTGAAAGCAGACTGTAAAATTTGAGTTAATTTTCCTCTCATGACAAACGATTGGCATCCTCCGTCTGCGTTCCTCCTCTCCTTTATCACCATGATGATGATGATCATCATCATATCATCGTTGCCTTCGTCACCACCCTCATCCTCTTCCGCTTCCTCTGTCTCTAGAGCTAACACGACTCCTTAGAGTCTCCCCCATTCGCATTAGCCTTTCTCGCAAGCAAGGGATGCGCGTATATGTCAACGACAGCGGGTTGAATCTGCGAAACCTCTATCATTGTTAAAAGTCTTGGTCTGCTTTTCTGCCTTATTTACTTTCTCTTTGTACAGTTAGGCCAGTAATGGTGGTAGTTAATAAGCAAGAGGAGTGACATGGCCTTGTCACTAAGAACTTGAGATGATGAAGAAGAGCACAATAATAAATAAAGGCACAACCAAGACGAGCTATGTACGTGACTGGGGATAAAAAAAAAAAAACTCATCGGTCTTTCTCTCTCTCTTTTCCTGGTCTCGCTGAAGTAGTACACAATTATGTTGTTTTGTCACTGTAGTATGAATTGTGGGGCTGTTAATTCTTCGCAAATAGAGGATTGCGTGTTGTTTCTCTACGGTTTCTGGTGAACAAGGGTAATGTTACAATACACACGCACACACATATAATATATATGTGTATGTATGTATATATATATATATATATATATATATATATATATATATATATATATATATATATATATATATATATATATATATATTTACATATATAACCATATATATATATATATATATATATATATATATATATATATATATATATATATATATATATATATATATATATACATATATATAATATATATATATATATATATATATATATATATATATATATATATATATATATATATATATATATATATATATATATATATATATATATATTTATATCCAACAATAGGTCGTTTGCCTTTTAGGGATAGGTCCAGGAAAAAAAAAACGATTGTTGGTGGCACCTTCATACTTTAACTATTGAATCATAGATGACGCATTTTATGAGAAGCTCCCACAGTATGAACCGCTTCACATTTTCCACACACACACACACACACACACAAAAAAAAAAACTCTTCGGCAGCACATCTAAACACCCTGAAAGCACTGGGCCATCTACTTCTCTTTTGCAAGCAGCCTCTCGCTTCACGAAGTTCAGTATTTCCTGCACTCCAAGTATTCAGTATACTTTTTAAGTCATTCTCTCCATCTCCCCCTCCCCAACACTTCCTAGCAATTCGAGTTTTCCTTTCCTTCGCTGTAATTGTCGCCTCTATAGTTTGACCTGGAGGCATTTTCCTTTAGGTAGTCGACCACCATTCGTTCATTATAATCACACCCTCTAGAAACACTCCCTCCTCCTACTGATGCTAACTTTCAACCTCACCATTTCAATGTAGAGGGAGCACAATTCCATTTGGGGTCCTGTCCTTCAGGATATTTGTTGCAACAACAAAAAGTAGCCCATCCAACTAAGTCGGCAGAAATAAGTTTGCTCACTTCAAATTGTAATGTTAAAAAAAAGTTATTCTCCCCCTTTTTATTTATCAGAATAATTAAGTAGCTGGAAATGGTTCAACATCATGAAAGAAATTACTTCAAAGATCCTGATGTCAAAGAGGAATTGTAATATGCCAATTCCATCTTGACTATAAAGCGATTCGTGGCTGACTCAGGAATGGAGAAAATGAACTTAGGGATACAGCTGGTTATTATAGATTACTCAAATATTTCAATCGAGAATCTACTGTCAAATAATTCTAGTGACATTTTCAACTTCGTTAACGAAGCTAGTCCACTGAAGCATATATCTTCTAAAAGTTACTTCCCTTTTAACTACGCTTTGTAGACCTTTATGACGTAGTAACTGGTCTACTCTGTGCTTTTATTTATTCGTTTTTCATCTTAAATATTCTAATAACCTATGAAAGGTCAGAATAATCAAAACATGAAAAGTCAGAATGAAATTTTAGATCTCAATCCCTGATATGTTACAAGCTTTGCGTTCCCAAGGTAATTAACTGGGCTGCAATTACCATTAATACCTCCCTCATGTGTCCTTTAAAAGGTCTTCATGTTCTTCAATAGAAAACATGAATTGCATTAACCTAAATCCTAAGGGAGATGGCAGCATTAATACAATCATCAAGTATATCAGACAGAAGTCTACAGAATCTCAAAAGCGATTTAGGACCAACGTGCCTCCATGCATAAAACCTTAAGTTTCTTTGGAGATTTATCATACGAAACACTCAAAATGTAACAGAATTCCATGGCACTCTGTATCTGTTGCTGCGACTTTCATCCTGTTATCTTATGTACACTATAGTGTTTATTTTAGGATGGTAACTGAAGCACCAGTGTTTCAAGGAATCTCACAGTAAGGAGAATTTCAAACCTATTGGCAAAATGTATTGCACAGTGAGTGCCTGAACAATTATCTATTTTGTTACTAAATGCGAAATTTTTAAGCATTCGTAGTAAATAATATTTTTTAATTAAAACGATTAATAGTTATCTCAATTTGATGTTAACTTACTTAATTGAACCATCATAATTTCAAGCTAATCAGTCAGCATAAGTTCAGCTTCTTTCTTAGTAATGTATGTTCGTATTAATAAACTTGGTAATTGCACTGGCTTCAGATCATTATGCGAACCTTGTCAATAGACGAGTTTCTTCAAATATGTCTAATATAACGACCAAAATAAAAAAAAATAATATAAGCGAATCAAGAGATGGATTATCTAGTATATCAGTCAACTTCTAATATAACGACCAAAAAAAAAAAATATAAGCGAATCAAGAGATGGATTATCTAGTATATCAGTCAACTTCTAATATAACGACCAAAATAAAAAAAATGTAAGCGAATCAAGAGATGGATTATCTATATCAGTCAACTTGAAGCTTCGTTAATCATGGCAGTCGAGCCAACGCCATCTAGAATTCAAGATGGCGTTGGTCGAGCTCCTTTCTTTCTTTCGCGATGTTTGCTGTAATTCTTTGGTTCACGGCTTCTTCTTTCTCGCCGGTGGCGTGCCACAGCCAGAGAGCGCGAAGGAGGAAGATAAATATGGAAGTGCAAATACACGAAATGCACACACCACGTGCTTCGTGAAAAGAGGCTTCTTGAGCGCTTCGAGGTGGCAAGTTGAGCAAACACTCTCCCACCCAACAATAGGTTTGCCTTCCATGGTATAGACTCCACCAACCATGAACTCTTCTTTCTCTTCGCTCTTTGGGTCTTCTTCCTCCTCCTACTCCACCTCCTCCTCTTCCATGATTCTTCTGACCAATACCAGACCCTCCTTCGTCACAAACTTCTCGTCGAGTTCCGCATTGACCCAAGGCCTCTGCAGGCTATATATACGCTAACGCAGCAATACGTTTTCTCTTGTTCACAAAGAAGCAGAATTTTATCAGGACGCAGTTTGTTTTCTTAAACCGACTGGTTATGGTGCATTCAACCATGTTTCCTAAACCGTATTTCTCAGTATGGGCTACAATGGGTACAATAAAAATCGTACATTTTGTCACAAAATGTTTTTTGACCACTTGAATCTTCTAAAAAAAATAAGAATTTTTTTGCAATATGTAAAAGTTACGTTTGCCTGCATGTTGGTTAACTTTTATCATGCGTCAGGGAGTATAGGTTCACGCCCTAACCAAAGTGTTGCTCGTAACATTGCTAATTATTATTGGATGTGTCGGTAATTGTTGTTTTCCTTGGTTGGTGAAGTTGAATGTTCATGTTTCAGCAGTGAGCACGGACGCTTCGAACGCTTCTTTTGTCCACGCGTTGTGTTGCCTTGCTTCCCACTGCCCAAAACAATGGTAATAGAAATTACATGCACCGCATGGATGTCTATTCCATTATATACAAATGACAAGACTGTCTGCGACCATAAAAGTATTTCAGTAGTGACTTGGTTGTCAGCGGCAGTCTTTCTGACTTAGAGTACAATGGAAGTAATGCGATGTATACGTCTGGCTCTGAGTTACTTCTGCTTTTACCTCACTGAATAAACAAGACAGGGGGGGAGGGACTGACTTTTATAGTCTCCGAGTCCTTTTTGCTCGTTTGTCGTCAGTGCAGGGGGCAGACATTTGGGTACTAAGTCAAAATATTTCAAGTGTAGAAGGATAAATAAGATGCTAAAAGATGCACTTCAGGTCCTGCAGGTCTTATGAGACATGAAAGCTGCTATGCCAGTTTAATGAAAATTGTATCAAGCGGCATCCTACACTGTCTAGTGAATGGTCACATCTCTGTCATGAATCTGTTACCACAAGGTTTATTTTCTCATTCACCTTACAATACTCTTTTTCTTCTTACGATCTTGCCCACCTTAATCCTGTACATTATGCATTCTCTCTCTCTCCTCTCTCTCTCTCTCTCTCTCTCTCTCATTTTATCCTTAATTATCTTTTTCCACCTTTACGTGATCTCCCCGTCTGTTTTGCCATTCTACTCGCAACAAACTCTATTTTTCATTTGCGTAACTTATAACTTAACTGCACTTCAACGGCTCCTCCTCGCGCCTTTTTTTATGGCTTCAAGACCCTTTGGTGTTCCATCGCCTCTATATCCTTGAGTGTTTCAGCTGTCTCCAGTTCATAATAAATCTGCCTGTAACCCATTTGCATCTGCTCTCGCTTCTTAGGACACTGAAAAACATTAATCGCCCTTTCTGACTAGATTTCCCCCTTCCCATTGTAACAAAACCATTTTATTACTCTTACTTCAATAAAGCAATGAACATACGTACTTTCAACTCGGATTTCACTCCTACATTCGTACTTGATTTTTCTCCTAATCCGCTTACACTACTTCCTGATTTTTCTTCAAACACGCGTACAGTACTTCATGATTGTCTCCTAACACGCATACAGTACTTCCTGATTTTTCTTCAAACACACATACAGTACTTCCTGATTTTTCTTCAAACACGCGTACAGTACTTCCTGATTGTCTCCTAACACGCATACAGTACTTCCTGATTTTTCTTCAAACACGCGTACAGTACTTCCTGATTTTTCTTCAAACACGCGTACAGTACTTCCTGATTTTTCTTCAAACACGCGTACAGTACTTCCTGATTTTTCTTCAAACGCGCGTACAGTACTTCCTGATTTTTCTTCAAACACACATACAGTACTTCCTGATTTTTCTTCAAACACGCGTACAGTACTTCCTGATTTTTCTTCAAACACGCGTACAGTACTTCCTGATTGTTTTTCCTTCAAAAACGCATACGTACTTCCTGATTTTTCTTCAAACAAGCGTACAGTACTTCCTGATTTTTCTTCAAACAAGCGTACAGTACTTCCTGAGTTTTCTTCAAACAAGCGTACAGTACTTCCTGATTTTTCTTCAAACAAGCGTACAGTACTTCCTGATTGTCTCTAAAACACGCAATACAGTACTTCCTGATTTTTCTTCAAACACGCGTTACAGTACTTCCTGGATTTTTCTTCAAAACAAACAACCGTAACAGTACTTCTGATTTGTCTTCCTCACTTACGCCATACAGTACTTCCTGATTTTTCTTCAAACAAGCGTACAGTACTTCCTGATTTTTCTTCAAACAAGCGTACAGTACTTCCTGAGTTTTCTTCAAACAAGCGTACAGTACTTCCTGAGTTTTCTTCAAACAAGCGTACAGTACTTCCTGATTTTTCTTCAAACAAGCGTACAGTACTTCCTGATTTTTCTTCAAACAAGCGTACAGTACTTCCTGAGTTTTCTTCAAACAAGCGTAAGTACTTTTCAGATTTTTCCTTCAACAAGCGTACAGGTACTCGTCTGAGTCCTTCAAACAACGCAATACAGTACTTCCTGATTTTTCTTCAAACACGCGTAACAGTACTTCTTGATTTTTTCTTCAAAAACAAAGCGTACAGTTTCTCCATTTTTCTTCAAACAAGCGTACAGTACTTCCTGAGTTTTCTTCAAACAAGCGTACAGTACTTCCTGATTTTTCTTCAAACAAGCGTACAGTACTTCCTGATTGTCTCCTAACACGCATACAGTACTTCCTGATTTTTCTTCAAACCGCATACAGTACTTCCTGATTGTCTCCTAACACGCATACAGTACTTCCAACATGCTAAAGCCCTTAATAACACACCTCTACAAAAACTTTTATTCTCAATTATATAATGGCACTCTTGACCTACGAATGAGATCTCTTACTTGTATTTGGATACAAATTCCCAATACAACCAAGTCTTCTCCTCAAAACTGACCAGATCATTCGTTCTGAATACACTGCTTCTGGTTGCCATGAAATAGTTCAAAACATTATAGTCTGCCGTTTTTTGGAAGGTTTTGATGCAGTACAAACACCATGGTGGTCTTGCGACGTCTTTTAACTACATATCCGTAATTTTTGGCAATTTTCGTTTTTCGTATACATTCACTTTACATCAGCCTAGTTGGCTTCAGAAACTTAAAAAGGAATACGCCAGTCTTTTGGTGGAGTATTTTAACAGGAATTTAATATAAATATCACTACTGGCAATAAACCATCTTATTGACAAGAAAAAAAGAAGAAAAATGGAGGGCAAAAGATTCATTCTACCCACTTTATTCCTGAGTCTCTTCCGCTTGATACATGAGAGTGGAAGTCTGCCAGTCTTTTCGAACTCCCAACACCTTCCACCTCTTTAAACAGAGGATATTGACATGGAAAACAAGATCTGCACCTGCCAAAATAGCAGCAGAACCAGACGGCGTTTTGATCTGCGGAGAGAGAGAGAGAGAGAGAGAGAGAGAGAGAGAGAGAGAGAGAGAGAGGTTTCAAGTGTTGACTTATACACGGACGGTAAAGATAGCAGCTGGAAAAACTCGAAAGCAATTAGAAATAAATATCCCCACACACACACACACACACACACACACACACACACACACACACACACATCATACATATATATATATATATATATATATATATATATATATATATATATATATATCCTTAAATTCACGGTAGAAAGGTAAAATGAAAGAGGGACTTGGAACAAGTACTTTCGTAGTACATTCTAACATTTTCAGTGCGAACTTGAAAATGTAGAATAAACTACGTTAAAGTACTTGTTCCAATTCCCTCTTTCATTTACCTTTCTACCGTGAATATTAGGATATTCCCAAGTACGTGTTCACTGGTGCTACATTGGATATATAGTGATATATATAATATATATATATATATATATATATATAGATATATATATATATATATATATATATATATAAGCGAATACCACGGGAAATGATAGACAGGAATCCAAGCGCTTTCGTCTTTATTCAGACATCGTCAAGGAGCTACTGAAGTACAATCGGAGGAGGAATGCTCAGGTACAAACAGATCAGGATCAGGAATACCAGATTGTTAATATCAAAAGGGTAAAAATTAAAAGGGATAATCCAGGATTATCGGATATCACACGGTCACAAACTTAAACAGATTCTGACCTAACCGAAATACAAAGTATCTTTACAGTCCAAAACATGTAAAAACTGAATATATTAATTTTGTTGCTTATATTTATCTACAACTTTTCTCATTATGAAAGCATCAAGTTTAAATAAACCAAGACTTAAATTTAGAACATTTCTATTATTTGACTTGATAAAACAAGATTCAATGATATTCCTTTTAACTGTGTCATTACATGGGACTAAGGCTCTTGCTTGACTCCAGTTAATAGGATGGTCTAAATCTCTCATATGTACAAATAATGCATTCGATATTTGCCCAGTTCTCACAGAATATTGATGTTGCTTAAGACGCTGTGAAAGAGATTTGCCAGTCTGTCCGTAATAGATTTTATCACACTTTTTGCAAGGAATTTCATATATGCAGCCTGGAAGATCTTTAGGAGAATTTTTTTGATTACTAAACTCTTGACATTAATATTACTGAAAACAACATTTATGTTAAAAAGCTTTAAAATTCTAGGAATATCTAAAAACCTTTCATCATAAGGTAATTTTAGAATGTTATGCTTACTAAATTCAAGTTTGTCATTAGTTGAATAAAATGTTTTTCTAGCTCTTTTCCATGCCGCATCTACAAAAGTCCTTGGGTATTTAAGTTTCAATGCAATATCATAAATAGTTTTAATTTCAGCGTCAATAAACTGCGGCTACAGACACGTAAAGCCCTTAGGAACATCCCAGAAAAAACAGAGAATTTAACATTTTGATGGTGATTGGAGTAGTAATGAACAAAAGAGGCAATATTAGTTGATTTTCGAAAGACTGAAAAGGTGAAATTTCTATCATTTCTATGGACAGTTACATCAAGAAAATTCAAATTACAATTTCTTTCTTCCTCTACAGTAGGAAATATTTCTAACACGAATGCTAAAAACAATGTTGATTTTATAAACAAATTGAATAGTTTAAATTTGAATTATGATTTTAATATGGTTAGTTTTGATGTTGTCTCTTTATTTACAAAAGTGCCTGTAGATGACTTACTTGAATATTTGGAAGAGGAATTAGAGCGTCATGACATTCCCTTAAGTGTAGAAAATCTCATTAGTCTCATAAGGTTATGTATCAAAGATAGTAAATTTTGTTTCAATGGGGAATTTTTTGTACAAAAGTTTGGCATGGCCATGGGTAATCCCTTATCTTCTGTCCTTAGCAATATTTACATGGAATTTTTTGAGACAAAACTCTTACCAAGAATTTTGCCCCAAAAAGTTATTTGGTTTAGATACGTGGATGATATATTCTGTATTTGGCCAGTTCACGAAAACCTCCAGGAATTCCTTAATAATCTCAATAATTTAGTCCCTTCTATAAAATTTACTGTAGAGGAAGAAAGAAATTGTAATTTGAATTTTCTTGATGTAACTGTCCATAGAAATGATAGAAATTTCACCTTTTCAGTCTTTCGAAAATCAACTAATATTGCCTCTTTTGTTCATTACTACTCCAATCACCATCAAAATGTTAAATTCTCTGTTTTTTCTGGGATGTTCCTAAGGGCTTTACGTGTCTGTAGCCCGCAGTTTATTGACGCTGAAATTAAAACTATTTATGATATTGCATTGAAACTTAAATACCCAAGGACTTTTGTAGATGCGGCATGGAAAAGAGCTAGAAAAACATTTTATTCAACTAATGACAAACTTGAATTTAGTAAGCATAACATTCTAAAATTACCTTATGATGAAAGGTTTTTAGATATTCCTAGAAAATTTTAAAGCTTTTTAACATAAATGTTGTTTTCAGTAATATTAATGTCAAGAGTTAGTAATCAAAAATTCTCCTAAAGATCTTCCAGGCTGCATATATGAAATTCCTTGCAAAAGTGTGATAAAATCTATTACGGACAGACTGGCAAATCTCTTTCACAGCGTCTTAAGCAACATGTCATATTCTGTGAGAACTGGGCAAATATCGAATGCATTATTGTACATATGAGAGATTTAGACCATCCTAATTAACTGGAGTCAAGCAAGAGCCTTAGTCCCATGTAATGACACAGTTAAAAGGAATATCATTGAATCTTGTTTTATCAAGTCAAATATAGAAAATGTTTCTAAATTTAAGTCTTGGGTTTATTTAAACTTGATGCTTACATAATGAGAAAAGTTGTAGATAAATATAAGCAACAAAATTAATATATTCAGTTTTTACATGTTTTGGACTGTAATAAAAGATACTTTGTAATTCGGTTTAGGGTCAGAATCTGTTTAAGTTTGTGACCGTGTGAATATCCGATAATCCTGGATTATCCCTTTTAATTTTTACCCTTTTGATATTAACCATCTGGTATTCCTGATCCTGATCTTGTTTGTACCTGAGGCCTTCCTCTCCGATTGTACTTCAGTAGCTCCTTGACACGATGTCTGAATAAAGACGAAAGCGATTGGATTCCTGTCTATCATTTCCCGTGGTATTCGCTTATTTATGAAGTCAGTGCATCTACTGTGATTTTTTAAGCATATATATATATAATACATATATATTATATATATATAATAGAAATAATTATATTATATTATATAATATATATATTAAACATTTATGACATATTTGAAATCTTGCTCCCTTTTCACCGCCAGAATAGAGAAAACCTGATGTTGTCGTACTGATTGTTATGGCATGTAGTCTTGTAAGGTTTCAATGTGCAAAATGATCACCCTTTTGATGGGAAGAAACCAGAAATTTTTAATTGGCATGGGCAAGTATCTCTTTAGACCTTGGGTATGGGCATTCATTGTGCTCGCTAACGGTTACCTATATTTACGATTCTATTGTTAAACTATACATATACATATATATTTATAAACCAGATCCTGAATGGAGAACATCTTTTCACCTAGCAACTATTTTCAAAGATTTATTTTCGGCAATCAATGAAAAAATATATATGAAACTGATGTTCTGTATGCTTATGATTAATATGATAAAAAAGTGTACACACACATTACACACACACACACACACACACACACACACATATATATATATAGATCATATATATATGTAATATATGTTATAATATTTATATATATTATATATATTATATATATATATATATATATATATACACACTTGTTTACTACATCATGCATACACAACCTAACTCTTTCATATATTATACATTTTTAACAGCTTGCCTAAAATAAGCATGTCAAGATGGTTGCTAATAGACAAGATGTTCTCTATTCATGAACCTGTTTTCATGTATCCTTAATACCATTATTAAACATACAGAATTGTCTAGTGGTTAATTATTTGTCTTACCCTTCTGTATAAGTGCATTTATTTTATGAGCTTAACAACTGCTAACTCTAAAACTAGTTCTTTTATTAACTGCATTACATCTCGACACAATTATGAAGGATTTTGACCAATTAATTCTATGTGAATAAGTGAAGGTCATTACATTTTTAGCACTCCTCACAGAATATTTGTTTCTTTATTCGTGTTGCATTACTTTTATCTGTCTGAATTAAAATCTTCCTAATATTAATCAAGTTTTTCCATCAGTTGTTTTTTTTCCACTTTATATCTCAATCTTTTGATTCTGCTTGGTTTATTAGCATAATCAGAAAGAGCGAAAAACTCGGCCTTTGCTACAAAGGTCGAGTTTTTCGCATTTCTTTTTACTCTGTCAGTAACAGAGTTCATCGCTCATCACTTCCTTGGAAATAGGGTTAGAACCACGAATCCCTTCCTCAGACATTCCAGAAAAATGTTGCATGAGGAAGAATTAAGAATTGAAAACGATGCTTCCACTATGATCGACGACTGCTTGTAATGCAGAGATTTTCCCATAACGCAAAACACCGAACGGGTATTGCTGCTATAATGAGTTTACATAACACAAAACACCGAACGGGTATTGCTGCTATAATGAGTTTACATAACACAAAGCACCGAACGGGTATTGCTGCTATAATGAGTTTACATAACACAAAACACTGAACGATATTACTGCTATAATGAGTTTACATGATACAAAACACTTAACGATATTACTGCTATAATGAGTTTACATAACACAAAACACCGAACGGGTATTGCTGCTATAATGAGTTTACATAACACAAAACTCTTGACGATATTACTGCTATAATGAGTTTGCATAACAAAGTTTTGGGTAAGTACTCGATGTGGCCGGACAAAGCAAGAAGGGAAAGATCACCGGCCCTCGGTGACTTTCATGGTAAAGGTAAAACTATTTTGGATGACGTTTCTTGTTCAGTTGATGGTGATATTGATGATTATGAATCTTTTCCGGTAATGGATCTTAGATCTTGGTGGTGTAGTTGTTACTAGGCAAGATATTGTCATAATAGGTGAAGTTGGAGATAAGCAGAGATATTAAGGAGAATGAAAGGTCAAAGGGAGACTAAAGTAATGTGGAAAGAAAAAGAATAAAGCCTCGCTACCGGTACGATTATACAGTGACAGTGACACGCCCCTGATAAACAATGTAATGATCCATTCCCGTGTGACATTGGTATAGCCCCATGCTTGTGGGTGTCAGTTTTGGAGCCAGCGCTAGTGCCACAGTGCCACCACTCGCACTGGTTCTCGGTATAGCAGAAAAAAAAAAAGAGGATTTAGCAGACCAGAGACATGGACTGCTCATATTGCTGAAAGGGAACAACCTTGGTCTGTCCTTGGTAAGGAGACTGTTACTAAGAAAACACTTCTGGGGGAGAAAGAATAAAGAAGTATCACATTCATCGTCTTGTATACTTCCGCACAGACTTCTCCCCTATTTTGCGAATACCTGAGAATAAAACTACTGTCTCCAGTGAACATTTTATTTCCTTCTCCCATCAGGTCCCTCATTCGTCCCTCCCTCCTCAGTGCCTACACGTGTACGATGTCTGCTAAATCGAGTGCCCCCATCTTTTAACTTTATACATTCCACAACTATTCATCCCATCGTTAATACTGGTTTCGATATGTTAAAACTAATTTTTATTATTTTGCCGCAGGTTTAAATCTTTAATTTATCTTACGAGTTCACTGCTCTCCAATCCACTTGTTTCATATATCAATTTCTCTTAGTTAAAAAAAAAACGTAAATTCTTAATTTTCCTCTCCAATCACTCGTGTTGTACGTGTGTATATATAATTAAAGTTTCTTCTGCTTTTGGCCCATCCGTTATCAGATGAAACAAATACGCATACACACATAAATAATGTGTCTATTAATATATAAAACTTCCTTTGTTTTTCTAAAAAAGCGAAAGGAAGAAACCCGTGAGGATTCATACCTTGTGTTTCATTTTTTATTGTGGTAATCTATTCATATATATAAAGTGTTTCAGTGATTTCAGGATATATATAGTATATATATACATAATCTATTCATATATAAAGTGTTTCAGTGATTTTAGGATATATATATATATATATAGTATATATATACATATATTGCGTGTGTACATAAGTAACTGAAAAGTCTACACTTATGTTTAAAAGATCATGCAGATATACATAAAGGGATTATTCAAAATCCACAAAGACCTCTTTAGAATTCTCGCCAGGCGCCTGTCTTGTTGACCAGTATGATGTGAGTTGACAAAAAGCTTTTCAAACATTAATTCAGGACACTTTTATTTCTTATATCAAGATTAAGAGATAGTACGCGTTTTATATATACTGTACATATACGTACAAACATACACAGATACCGTTATATTATATTATTTTATTTTTTTACTATGTACATTCATCCATTTTTTCGGCTTCCAAATTACATCGGTTTCACATCCTGGCATACCGAATCTCGTTGCTATTATACCTTGAACAGTACCACGGACTGGACGGTACTCAGGTCAAATCCAGGTGTACGTGCTGACGCAAGTTGAGCGTATTCAAATACGTATTAGTAGGTTAGTAAACGGAGAAGTTTTATGGAACGGTATTCCATCGTTGGAGACATTTACCTTCAAATAAAGAAGTTTTTTACTCGGATACTTCAAGGACGTTGCCTGTCTTCTATCTGGTCTGCAACTACGCTTTTGTGGCATTTCATTTAAACATCTGTATAAAAATATGTTACGCATTTTAAATTTACCACTTGCGGAAAAGTAAGCTTTACGGCTGGGAAGAATGAGCATGTTTTTCTAATGTCTTTACCTTCGCCGCAGATGAAGACTGAGGTATGTGGCGATCTGAATGTTATACTATACCTTTTAGTATCCTCGGTCCTTTGACTTTTGCGGATGGAAAATATCTATTGCCAGTTACTAACGGATCTTTCTCTCATATTATATATATTATATATATATACATATATATATATATATATATATATATATATATATATATATAATAATATATATATATATATATATATATATATATATATATATATATATATATATATATATATATATATATATAGTGTGTGTGTGTGTATGTATAACTGAATCACGAAAGTTTGGAACGTGATAAATCCATAAATAAAGGTATAAGCCACGAAGGAAAAATAGACAACGGAGTTTCTGCAAGATCTTTCGACTCAAATGTCCTTTACTCAGCAGATAAACTGACTTACATGAGGAAATTGACAGTACAAGAAAGGTTGTACAACTGACAGATAGGGATTATGAGGAGATTAGTACCTAGAATCCGGCACACCTGGAGAATGAGCACAAGCATAACATAGGTACAATACAAAAAGAAAAAAAAAAGAAAGAAAAAAAAAAGATTAAGTCAATCTGCTCAGACACAAGGACAAGACAATTAAAGGATTATATAGGGCGACAGCTATTCAGAACTTTGGTAAACAAAAACATATTCACAATACATAAACATACATATACAACGAAGATATCTCTAGGGCAACTAATTTGTATTTAAGTCTGTAATTATATCTTTGAGGTCCTTCTTAAACATGTTACTAATACAATGGTCTAAATGAAACAGGCCACGACTAATATTAAAATTACAATGAGAAGTAAGTTGTATTATGGCAGATTCTAAAAGATTTCATGATGAGACATCTTTTGACCTTGCAATTACTGAACTACCAATCCAAGTTATTCGGTGGTTGTTTTCACTTAGATGAATGAATATTGCATTAAATGTTTGCCCAGTTTTTACAGAATATTTATATTGGCTTAATCTTACTTCTAAGCCCTTGCTCAACTGTCCGAGATAAAATGAGGGGCAGTCCATACATGGAATTTTATATCATGTTGTTGCTTTCTCTGGGGCCATTTTTTTATTAACATTCCTTTTAGTGTTAATATAGGAAAAAAACAAGGTTGACCTTAAAGGCTTTTAACAATGGTTTAATGGTTTCAAATCCGTTAAAATAAGGCAAACTGAGAATGTTCCTAGAATTTTCTTTCTCCGTGTTACTTACACTATAAAACTTTTTGTGGGCTTTATTATAACAAATATCTAATATATGTGAAGGATAACATAAATCTTTCCCTATTTTTCTTATGTATTTAATTTCTTGATCCAAATATTGGGGACTGACAATGCGCAATGCTCGTAAAAACAGAAGTAAAAATTGATATTTTGATGTTAAGATGGTGGCCTGAAAGGATTGTATCTGGGGACATCAGGATGTTGTTTGGAATAGAAAAATGTGCCTTAGTCAACATACAAAAGGGCAAAGTAAAAAGGACTGAAGGGATAAAACTACGATACAAATACCTGGGAATAATGGAAGGAGGGGATATAAATCATCAAGAGATGAAGGACACAATCAAGAAAGAATATATGCAGAGACTCAAGGCGATACTCAAGTCAAAACTCAATGCTGGAAATATGATAAAAGCCATAAACACATGGGCAGTGCCAGTAATCAGATACAGCGCAGGAATAGTAGAATGGACGAAGGCAGAACTCCGCAGCATAGACCAGAAAACGAGGAAACATGACAATACACAAAGCACTACACCCAAGAGCAAATACGGACAGACTATACATAACATGAAAGGAAGGAGGGAGGGGACTACTAAGCATAGAGGACTGCGTCAACATTGAGAACAGAGCACTGGGGCAATATATGAAGACCAGTGAAGACGAGTGGCTAAAGAGTGCATGGGAAGAAGGACTGATAAAAGTAGACGAAGACCCAGAAATATACAGAGACAGGAGAAAGACAAACAGAACAGAGGAATGGTATAACAAACCAATGCACGGACAATACATGAGACTAAAGAACTAGCCAGCGATGACATGTGGCAATGGCTACTGAGGGGAGAGCTCAAGAAGGAAACTGAAAGAATGATAACAGCGGCACAAGATCAGGCCCTAAGAACCAGATATGTCCAAAGAACGATAGATGGAAATAACATCTCTCCCATATGTAGGAAGTGCAATATGAAAAATGAAACCATAAACCACATAGCAAGCAAATGTCCGGCACTTGCACAGAACCAGTACAAAAAGAGGCATGATTCAGTAGCAAAAGCCCTCCACTGGAGCCTGTGCAAGAAACACCAGCTACCTTGCAGTAATCAGTGGTAGGAACACCAACCTGAAGGAGTGATAGAAAACGATCAGGCAAAGATCCTCTGGGACTATGGTATCAGAACTGATAGGGTGATACGTGCAAATAGACCAGACGTGACGTTGATTGACAAACTCAAGAAGAAAGTATCACTCATTGATGTCGCAATACCATGGGACACCAGAGTTGAAGAGAAAGAAAGGGAAAAAATGGATAAGTATCAAGACCTGAAAATAGAAATAAGAAGGATATGGGATATGCCAGTGGAAATTGTACCCATAATAATAGGAGCACTAGGCACGATCCCAAGATCTCTGAAAAGGAATCTGGAAAAACTAGAGGCTGAAGTAGCTCCAGGACTCATGCAGAAGAGTGTGATCCTAGAAACGACGCACATAGTAAGAAAAGTGATGGACTCCTAAGGAGGCAGGATGCAACCCGGAACCCTACACTATAAATACCACCCAGTCGAATTGGAGGACTGTGATAGAGCAAAAAAAAAAAAAAAAAAAAATAATAATAATAATTAAAACTTTGTTATCGAAGCTACACGGGCTGTTCTTTAGCAAGCACTCTATCTGAGAAATGTGTGAGGACGTTTTTACCAGACTGAAAAAGAACAAGCGCTAAGGTTCCCTTTGAAAACTAACCGTTTGAACCGTTATGAACAGATCTAATCAATTCCTCGCAAAATTGACCTTGAACAACAAAGGGCTTTGTGGATTAGAGAGAAAATCTCCAGCAGAGGATTATAGGCCTCTTGGGAGGTAGGGGTATTGACCTCGAGTCCTAAAGGCAACTCCGGACAGTTAATTTGACCTTTCGCTCAGTTTTGGGAGGTTGTTAAAACCTCATTTGTTTAAGTTCTCCTGGAAAACAACACAGGCAGACAACATACGGTAGAAATGCTTCGGTTAAATGATTCTCGAGCTCTAATTTAATTCATATTACTTGAAAGTAAAAGCTCTGTTGTGTATGTATTCATAAGGGAACACAAATACGCACTCATATGTTTGTGTGTGTATAATTAAGACTATATTCATCAATAAACCATTACCAATCAAGATACTCGTATGAATTAAAAATCGAGGGGTGTCAGCAAACGTAGAGAGAAGCTATCGTGTTCTCCCATTGTACATATAGATAGATGCCTTTTATACATCCGAGTGTTGGGCTTATTGACGCATTCTACGGCCTTACACTTAATGCAGTAATGAAAAAATTATATATATATATATATATATATATATATATATATATATATATATATATATATAATATATACATATACATACGTATACATATGGGTATGTGTATGTGTGCATATTATCCCTCTGAGGAAACTGAATCATTATGACAACATCGGACGTTTAATGATCACGATCCCTCTGTGGCAAGTTCGCTTAAGCTCATTAATTATCACTCGATATGAGATTTTGCAGGCTTGCTTGTGATGCATCCGGATCGCAGACTACTGATTCGTTTATGCGTGTCAAATGCGGTGTTAGTTAGTAAGGCGCTTTGGTTTATAAAGCTTCATGTACATTGTACGAGGGCGAGTAAATTGGTACGTGTTACCGAACGAAAACCGCCATCCTCCTGTAAATAAGTATTGAGTTGTGCCATCTTTAGTTCCAGATGTAAATACGATAACCTACTTTGGCGATGAGGGTTATGAAGCATATATATATATATTTTCTTTTTTTTATGAATGAGATATTTTCTGTTGAACGTAAGGCTATGTCGTATTGTAAAAACGCGTCACTAGATGATATAACAACTGGAGGCATAATTATTCCTCTAAAAATACATAGATGTAACTAAAAATAAATTGATGATATAACAACTGCAGGCATAATTATTCCTCTAAAGATTGATGGCTTTGTACGCAGATATCTGTGATTGTTCTGTTAAACACATTCGTAAGCAAATATACTACACAGTATTCGTTGACGTAGGTACAATACTTGAGACTATATGGTATTTAATATAATTTCTGTATAATTTAGAACATTACACATAATCAAATCTTTATATCAGTTCCTTCAGTCAAGATCGAGCCGGTCAAAAAATGGTCGAAATTATCGATGCGTGGTTGGCGGTGAGGAACTAAAGGTTATAAGAGGTCTCTTTCTACCATCTGAGACGCTATCCCCAACTAACACCACCCCCCCCCCCCCCCCCCCCCCACCCCTCCTGTACTTTCGAGGCATACGTATTCGCTACGGGCTGCTCTTGAGCAAGAGCCCGTGCTGGCATAAAGCCAGCTTAATCTAAAACAACAACAACATTACGTATTCGTATGCTTATAATTTTATTTATCTCTCCATTCAGATCGAAAATTGCGATTTGTGTCAGTATATAAGTATCATCCATCGCATTCTTGGAACTGCTATCGAAGGGACTTCCTTCATCCAGAAGGAAAAACATTATAGTGATATGACAATCCCTTGTTATTGTTTCGGTCTAACAATGTAAATCCAGCCGAGGCCGTATTTACTGCTGGGTGAGAAATGTTCGTAGAGGAAAAACAAAACTTGTGAGAACTTGTTTTATGATCCGCACTTCGGCGGTTGGGCCTTCGTGTTTTCGATTGTGAAGATCATCTTGAGCAGCATTTATTTCTCTTACAAGGATCTGCAGAAGGACCCTGATGCTCATTTTTCTTTATTAGTTATTATAAATGGAGAAGTGGTTAATTAAAATGAAAATAAATTGAAAACATCAGTTCCACGTGCCATTGCAAGCTGATGAAAAAAAAGACGCCTTACATCAAGATAAATCCACGCAATAAAGACATCTGTGCCAGACATATTATCAGCAAATAAAAATTGACAATCACCAACATAACTAACCTAATGTCAAAGCATTAGAAATACATGGACGTATGTTTATGTTTTGCCAATAAATGACAGACATAAACGTCTTTCTTATTACCTTGCTTTGTCTAAAGGGTTGAATAAACCGTCATTTTTTCGAAGACATGTAATTAAGGAGTATATTATAGTCGTTCTGTATAAGATATGTATTATCAGCGATAAAGGGACTTAAAATATTAATATTTGTATTAATTCAGGTTATATGGCATATATGAATGAAATGTGACTATGTTCCCAGGAAAAAAAATATATATATTCTCTGAGACTTTCCGTTCCCCTATAAGGGCGTATAGTCATTCCGCGAAGATCAAAGGGTTGGACGTCGATGTTCTTCACCGTTTATTGGACGCAGTCTCTCTCTCTCTCTCTCTCCTTAGAGAGGCAGAATAGTTATTATAATAGAAAGGCGGAAAGGGGAAGGGAGGGGGGGGGGGAGGGGAGGACATCAAGAGGCCCTCATATACTCAAGGCTATACTGGAACCAGCACTTACGAAAGGGTGTGTGCTCACTCGTCCATTTGCTGGGCGTGAGAATGTTCAGGAATGTCATCTGTTGATTCCAATAAAAAAACACAATGGATAATAGTTCTTCTTTTTACCTCTTCAAAAAAGAAAGAAAAAAAAAAGTTGCCGCCATAAAATTTTTCGAAATGACCCAAGTAATGAGCCAAGAACCAAGAACGTATAGCTGACGTATTCCGTGTATGGATAGAAAGAAAGATGACTGCGGCCGTCCGTATTACGGGAGTTTTTTAAAACCTCCTGTGCGCAAAAGACAGCGGCGTATACAAACCCCTTCATTACAAACGGTACGACACAGCGGGTGTTTGGGCGACTCTTTCGGGACCCAAACCACAAAAGTTCGTCTCCACCTCCTTGACCCCACATCTTTTCTGGAGATTTACCTCCTTTCGAGTTTCGACCCTTCGCGCCAGAAGGGACCTCATTACCGGGCACTTCGTTACCACGTGTTCTCACAGGGAGCACACAAATACCCTTTCCTTTCTGTTTGCGTGAAGAATACCTTCTCAAGTAACGTGAAGTCGAATAGTCTGGTTTACTTAAATTCTTGAGGTAAAAAGAAGAGAGAGGTCTTACTCATTGTGCTGCTATTCCTGTGGTGTTAATGTATTCATGAACTACCGTCCGGAAGTTCCTTTCCTAATATATCTTATTGCTTCTCTCTCCCTCTCCCTCTCCCTCTCTCTCTTTCTCCCTTCCACACATCTCCCCCCTCCCCCTTTTACCTTTCTTCGCGGTGGTCTTGGAAGTATTAATAACAAGGATATTTAAGCGACAGGAAATGCCTTGGTGGTTCTGTGGCTGTTTAGTTTTTTCATTCTCAAAGTTGGGAAGGACATCACATGGCAACAGCATTTTCCGCCCGAACCTTTCTTTGTGTTAGCCTCTTCCATCGCTGTAATTGAGTGCTTTTAACGAGAGAGAGAGAGAGAGAAGAGAGAGAGAGAGAGAGAGAGAGAGAGAGAGAGAGAATCTGTTGAAAGACAGGGATGCTATATATTTTTTTTAAGTATTTCAAATGATGCTGTTTCGATGAATTTATTATGATTTGAAATGTGTATCGTCTATGATTATCTGCTGCATCAAAGTCATTATTGAGTCACTACTTTACTGGCTATATATCTGATGCGATGAACATTCATGAATAATGTATATCCTCCTGGTCTTGGCCTATACTAGAATTGAGTGTCCATGATTTTACTTGAGGGAAGCTTATGTATTATCAAAGGGCAATTATGCCGGAAGGACGTACTGGTCTTACCAATGGTTACAAAATAGCAAAGGTTAGCTACATACACCAATCTTAAGTCACTTTTCTTACCCAACACCACTTTCACTCGCCTGTTACTGCTTCTGTATCACCATTTATTTTATTTTCCCTAAAATTACCCACATCAATCAACTGTTTCTTTTCGTCAACCTTCATATGGCCATTTATTCTATCTTCGTGCTTTCCTTTCTCACGGTACCCTTGTTTTTGCTCTTTGCTTTCTCCTGCTAACATTTTCAAACTGTTTTACTGGTTCTTGCAGTTTCTTAACTATCCCCAGCAAGAACTGCAATGTCTTGAAACACCAACTGGCGTTGCTGTCTCCCTACTGACTTCTCGTATTACCTCAACCATATGAATATATGATAGATGCCCATTTTTTCTCTCTCTCTTTTCGTCTGTGAAGAATTAACTTTTCCTCCTCTCTCCTGCTAGTATCAGTCACATTCTCTGACAAATACCTGCATAAATATTCCTCAACTAATTACTTTCCTTCACCATCCACATTAAAATTCATTGCTCCACTAATTAATTATATCTATCTATCTATACACACACACACACACACACACATATTTATATAATATTATATATATATATATATATATATATAATATATATATATATATAATGTATGAAATTAACAATCTCTCTCTCTCTCTCTCTCTGTATATATATATATATATATATATATATATATATATATATATATATATATATATATTCATATATATATATATATATATATATATATATATTATATATATATATATATATATATGTTATATATATATTTAATATATATATATAATATATATTATATGAGCTATAGAAAGCAAACAAAATAAAGTTCATATTACAAACCAGCTTAGTTCAGTTTTTGTATTGTTTCACCAAATGGTGATTACGATACTAGCGATTTTACAACTCTCAGGTGCGGCCATAAAGCTTAATCTATCGCGCATTAGTAAATTGTAAGAGTTTTGTATGAATTTAGAGCACAAACACAAGACTTTCATTACAGAGAACCTAAACGTTTTGCATAGCACAACTTATATATTCATGCACCATCTTCATTCCTTCAGATATTTATAATGATTCCGATATGGTAAGGCTTATGAGTCTTTGCAAGTCCTGTGTTTGTGCTCTAAATTATTACAAAATACTGGCCATATAGTGTGTGTGTATGTATATATATATATATATATATATATATATATATATATATATATATATATATATATATATATATATATACACTATATGTGTGCTCATATATATTGATTACTTTGGTGATACGCAATGCAATGAATTGATCCAGATCTTTACAACTAATGGTGGAGTTAGAAATTATTCTTTTCACATTGTCCCTAAGATTTATGTACTTTGCTAATTTGTTAATAAAATTGTGAAGTGTCTCAGGTTTACATTTTTATATAATTATGTATTATTTCCCGTGTAAAATGTGAAGACTAACATCCTTGATATTGTAATGTGTACGAGTTCGTTGACGGCGTCCATACTCTTTCAATAATATTCTAATAACCTTTAAGAATGTAGGATCACGGCACTCAATAATTATGACATAGTCATACTGAGAAGTGCAACCGATTTTTCCTGTGACTTGTAGTAATAAATTACTAGACTCTCTCTCTCTCTCTCTCTCTCTCTCTCTCTCTCTCTCTCTCTCTCTCTCTCTCTTACAGCAATAAGTTTTGACGTGTAACCTTTAATTATAGAAATGTTTAAAGTTCACGGCCGATCGATAACCGGAAGAAAGGAAAGACGAGGTTTAAAGGAAGAATGCCTTCGAGGGAAAGCTCGCGGGTGGCTGCTGCAACTCACTTTTCAGTATACTACCGTTTCGTCATCGCCATTTTGGAACTGTAGTCACTACAGATGAATTGACTGAAACTTTATACGTAGTTGTCCAGTATCGCCTGATGAACTGAAATGTGGTTAAGATTATATATATACAGCTCATAACATATTTTGTCTATAAGAAATTTAAAAATTAAATGGTACCTGTAGTAAAATTTATGGAAGAGCGAATCTGTCATCATTATCATTACGATTTCATATATTATGAGTTATAGAGCTTGTAATGTCAGTAAAGATAGTACGTCATTGTCAAGAGTAGCACAGTAGCTGCAGTTGTGTTGATGGTGGCTACATTCTATTTTTATCGAGTCGTGTTATCTCTAACGGACCGATTTGTAGTACCTCTCGCCTGATGTGCTTTCATTCGTACTGTACGATAACACCGCTACGCCATCATAAAAGGTCAGCCACGCCAATGATCCATGGGATGATTGATAAGCGAAAATAAGTTCGATGTAAAAGAGAAAAATGATAAATATTCAGGTTTCATGGTCATTCTGGCTTTGGAACGATTGCATTGCGACGTGGGACCTAGAAATGGATAATTTTTGAAGGACTTTCCTTTGGCGTTTCAACGCAGATGGTTAAGACATCATTAACATTCTGTTCCCACTACAAATTTCAGGTGTACAGAAAATGTCACATGTATCGCGGAAAAAAAATATTTTAATGCCAAAGTTCAAACAAATCTTTTCGATATACGCACACACGCGCGCGCGCATATGTTTGTATACGCGTAATATATATATATATATATATATATATATATATATATATACATATATTACAACAGGATATTAATGAAACGATTTCTAGCTATTCCGTTTGGGAATGAGTTCAATCTATCACTCATGATGTTTGTGGATACATAGATACGTACTGCGAGAAAATGTCACGTTGCATATGTGTGCGTGTGTGTGTATATAATAATAAAGAGATTATATATATATATATATATATATATATATATAGATATATATATATATATAGTATATATATATAATATATATATATATATATAAGCGTGTACGTGATTCATTGACGATTTCAAAGACAAAATGTGCCTCCAAGTATAGCGAGTTATAGCATATTTATGGCGTTTTTTTTTTTTTTTTTTTTTTTTTTTTTTTTTTTACGAAAACTTAGTGGATAGTTTTTATCAAGGTTTCTTCTTATCTTGCGTTGTAGTTATTCTCCATTATTTAAAGTGTTTATTATGCAGGTGTTTAATGCCATTATCTTCAATCCTTTCAGTTTAGTTTTAATAGACATTAATTACGGATCTTTTATATTACAAGAGGGCGCAGGAAATAGAAATAATGACTTAGGCCCTACATTATTTTTTCAAGCTCGTTTGGTCACGTTTGATGCCGTTTATTATTATTATTATTATTATTATTATTATTATTATTATTATTATTATTATTATTATTATTATTAGAAGGAAGACCTTCTTTGAGGCACGTTTTGTTGAATAATACGTATGCATTGATTTTATACTGAGTTTTCTCAAATTTTCTAATAATTTGCTTTTCCTGCACGAAAATATCAGTCAATAGTTGGCCAATGTTCATATTTCGATGGATATAAACAGCTGTTTATATCCAACTATTGACCAATACGGACGTGCAGGAAAAGCGAATTTAAAAAAATGAAAAAACTATAAAATCAGTTCGCAAATTGAAGCTATATTACTATTATTATTAGTATTGATTATGCGCAAGTAAAGCCAGATTATAAGAATTTTTAGGCTTTTTGACTATTATCGTCTTACCTCAACTGCATTCTTCTATAATTTGATGTTTCCTTCTCAGAAACGATATTTCTAAAATCAAAGTTAATCGATATTGCCAATTTAAATGCTTATAGAAGTGTTCACGACAATGAACTTGCTTTCAGATGTCCCTGTCTTGGGATGTATAATCATTATAAAATAATCCAATAAAAGAAAAGCCATATTCCCACATTCCCACAAGACTCGGGAGAAAGATTTTGTATTAGATGATAAGTGTCATTTACAGAAATGTAAAGTTAAAGGAGTTAGTTGTTCAGCTGAACAAGAAAAGAGAGTGTATTGTTTTAAATGCGTCGCTCAAGCTATTGCAAATCTTTCAAGCAATTCATTGATTTAAGTATAAGACAAAAAATAAAGCGCTGTAACAACTTTAGTCATTGACTACTTCATTTAAAGGAAATATGTTCGGCAAACGTTCATTCGGTTGAAAAAATATCAATACATTATAATTCCACTCGTTATATTGATCAAACAGTATAGTACATGTATGGTATTATTGAGTTGAAAGTGACAGTATACATGGATGGTATTATTGAGCTGAAAGTAACAATAAACATGAATGATATTATTGAGTATAAAGTGACTATGATAATCTAATTCTTTACAGAGGTTATGTTCCTTTATTAAATCATAATAATGGTTCATACAAGTCTCATCAGGGAGCAGACACATGAAGTAGAAAAGATGGATATATCATTTATGTCTACGAGCGTGACTAAAGTGTGCGGTGGTCATCAAAAGACATTTGTCACGGAGATGCACTGAATGAAGACGCTCCATTAAAATATACGAAAGCCTCTTACGTCCCCTGAGCAAATCTCGAATCTTCGAAAAGTCTAAGAGTAGTAACTATGTGAGGTTCACTGGAGCTTCAAGCAGCTCATGAGCTGCCTTAAACTTTTGTAAGCTATTGCTAAGAAGCATAAGCAATTGCTAGGTTTTATTCATAGGAAATGGAGCAATTGCTGATCATTTCTAAGCATTTGCTTCAACTTAAGTATCAGCTGTAAGCATTTGCTACTAGCAAAAGCATTTACTTTGTTTTATTCATTGGAAGTAAAGCAAAAGCATTTGCTCAACGTTTTACTCATCAGGGCCATTGAAACTAACGAATGTCGCTTACATCCCCAACTATGACCGCCGAGCACGTGTCGCCAGTCGGGAAAGCTAACAGATTTCACCCTGATACACAGCGACAGATTTCACCTTGATACACAGCGTCATGTGGGATGATACGGCGGTGAGATGGAAGCACATACAAATAGTTTTTTGGTTGTATCACAAGAGCAACTCACACTTACCTCTGTCCTCCTGTTATTAATAGAGGGTCGGTTTGGAGGGAGATGTAAAGGCTGGAAGTCTTGATTTCACTCCAAACACTTGCGCCACCTTTGTTATCAATGAATTTCTTCTAATTTACAAGTCAACGTGCTCAGTTGTGTTTAGACCATTTCGTCTCTCCCCCAGTTGATATGTCGAAAGGCATATTATATTAGAATAACGACCAGAATATTTGCAATATACTTAAAGGATATCAAATCATGATTTGATTTCCACAAACTTAAATATTATATAAGTATGCAATGGTGCATACCATTTGAAGCGATTACTTTCGTTGCAGGCCTCTTAACGTTCAAGCGAAAATGGCTCGGAAATTCTAAGAGATTTCGAAACGGGCTCTCTCTCGAAACACGCTTATATCTGAATACTGCCGAGAAGTCTTGCGTTAAAGATCTGACCTCTGAAGTAGGTACCTCTTCACGTAGCTTCAACTCTGCTGCTTGGGAACGTTTTCATATGAAATTGTTTCAGCGCCTCAACCGCACAGGGACTGCTGAACTATGACGAACGAGCGGGATGGTTAGACTGACCCAGCAAGAGAGACTCTCACCTGTAAGCTGTAACCCGCCGCTGACAGTGGATTACAAACCACGCCGGCGGAACACAGGTGTTGATGATAATCTACCGGTAACAATCTCGTGTGTCTCACCTGGGATATATCCCTCGTCGTCTGATGACGATTCCAGGGCTGGTTGGAATGGGAACGGCTCGGAAAACAAATTAATTCCAATTTTCGCTCAGTTTAAATACGATCACATGAAGGTGGTTATCTGATGTGGCGTCAGTCAAAATGTCTTCTGAAAGAATATTTACACGAAGTTAAGTCTGCAGAGTTGAGGTGAGCAGGTGTTCAGGAACTGAAAACACCTGTGTCTGTTTGTGACGTAGCT
>NC_061096.1:58624819-58642319 GCF_015104395.2 Macrobrachium nipponense
TGAAAGCTGAACACATGCTGGTAATCCTCAGTTACAAGGATAGATTTCAGTTTTTATTTCTTTAGATTTAAGTTTTTATTTCTTTGTAGAAGAGTAGACCCCAGTGAATGACCGCTAGCGATACATGGCTATTAGAAGGTTTTTAGAGAAACAATGATGATGTTTACTTGTTTACGGCAGCCCAAACAGGTCAATTTTGTTTTTCAAAACGTAATTTCAGTAAAATCAAAACAACTTGTGATCTCGATTTCTTTCGTGTGAAAACGACAAAATATGATGAAAAATCTGTGTTACTGAGCTTAGTATAGCAGAGTACAGTGAACAGAAATGTAATGTTGGCCGTTTATCTCTCTCTCTCTCTCTCTCTCTCTCTCTCTCTCTCTCTCTCTCTCTTCTCTTTCTCTCTCTCTCTCTCTGTATATATATATATGTATATATATATATATGTATATATATATATATATATATATATATATATATATATGTGTGTGTGTGTGTGTGTGTGTGTGTGTGTGTGTGTGTAAAATCCATTGGTTCAGTAATTTTAGGGTAGAATTGTATGATAATAAAATGAGGCGTAGTTTGTGAAATGGTTAATGAGCGCAGGTAACACCTGGCTCAATGAAGGGAATAAAATAGTTTAAATGTTTGCAGCAGGAGAAAGTTGAGAGTAAATGTGAAGTAGAATAACATAATGACGATGAATGGAGCCCATGAAGATGCAGCAATGAAGGTGGAAGAATGGAAGCAACTGATTTTTACAAGTACAGTATCTAGACTTAAATATGGCAGATGATGATAGTATGAGATAGAAAGTAACAGAATAACTGAAGGAAGAAAGATAGTTGGGTGTATGTAGCAGACTGGGAAGAGGCTTATATTGCCAATGGAAGCCAAGACTGGAATGTGAGAAGAGATTGTTGAGCCAACTCTCCTTTATGAAAACATAAGGACACCTGTTGAGGAGAGATGAGGACCACGCTGGGAGACATACTATGGGGGTGGAGGTGCAAGGAAGAAGAAGAAGAGGGAGACCAAGAAAGAGATGGAAGGACTGTGTGAGAGGAGACTTACATGAGAAGGGAATTGATGAGGCAGAAGCACAGGATAGAAATAGATGGAAACGGCTCATCCGAAATGGCGACCCCATATAAAAATGGGAACAAGCTGGGAAGAAGAAGAAGAAGAAGAAGAAGAAGAAGAAGAAGGAGATCTGATATGATGAGAAATGTGGAGGTACAGAGCAGTAAAAAAATAATGATTAAGTAATGTACGTAGTGGACCAGAGTATTTCCAGGCCTTTCATTCGTGACTACTATGCATACGAGATTGCATTTCATTCTCCTTAAGCAATAAGACAATGTTGCAAGCAAGGGAACTCTCGTAAAGGGGCTCCTGTCGTCCAGCCTTCAAGTAAGGTCCTCCCTGAACTCATGATGTTTTTGTGTTATACGGGCGAGGATGGGGAGTGTACAACTCAGAAGTGTGACACAGATAAGAATCCAGAAAGGGCCGGTTAAGAAAGGCAATAGTATCCAGGAGGCGCGTTCACTGTACTATAGAGTCTAGACCTTGCACTGTACCAGGGTTGTTCATCCACGATTTAGCAGCGAAAATATGTATGTGGCAGTGACTATGTTATTCTCTCCCTCTCTGAAGCCACCCCACCTTAAAAGAAACGGTTTATGATGAAACGTGTACACACACACACACACGCACACACACACAAATATATATATATATATATATATATATATATATATATATATATATATATATATATATATATGTATGTATTATATAATATCGTGTAGTCATGTTGATTACTTCTATGAAATGTGTGTGTACGTGTATCTTTTCAAGGTGTGCAGTGACAATCGTATACAAAAAAAGAAAAAAAAATAGAGGAAATCGAAAAGGCAGGAGGTCATGGTGGATATTAAAAATACACTTACCTCTGATTAAAGTTATCTGTATGTCTGTATATGTGTATATATATATATATATATATATATATATATATATATATATATATATATATATATATATATATATATATATATTATATATATATATACTGAAAGTCATCTCTGTATATAATATACACATGTGTCTATGCATTTTTACTTTTAACTTGAACAATTTGCGCATGTGATATAGTATTTGCCTTTACTGATATAGTAATTTTTATTACATTGTTTTTTATATAGCACCTTACATTTGACTCGTTCTCTCTTTCCTCAAATAAGGGTCTACAATTCTATAAATGCTCGTTAGGTAATTAATATCTTTTTCTCTCATTCCACATCAATGTGAACTTATGTTCGGTAATAATATATCAATATACCTCATTTTATACGGTAATTAACAAGTAGACGACAGGGTACTACTCTATATTTCCGTGCGACAAATGGGCTTATAATTCCTGTACTTCGGCCATCCACCACACCTACAGAAGTAAACAAACTTTCCCTCGATGACGTTAATCATTGACATTTGACCGTAGAAGTGAGGCAGCTGTTACCATATTTTTCATTCAGAAGGCGATGTCTCATATTTGACGTAAGCAAAAAGGAAAAAAAAAAGTTTAAGTAAATAAATGGAATTAATTGCAGGCATGTATACATCTGAAAAGGGGGTGGTGAGAGAGAGAGAGAGAGAGAGAGAGAGAGAGAGAGAGAGAGAGAGAGAGAGCTCT
Organism: Macrobrachium nipponense; assembly: GCF_015104395.2. Lineage (NCBI taxonomy): Eukaryota > Metazoa > Arthropoda > Malacostraca > Decapoda > Palaemonidae > Macrobrachium > Macrobrachium nipponense. Next base: position 58,627,518 of record NC_061096.1, read on the forward strand.
AATCTGCTTAATTCCCACCAAGCTTTCTGTTGTTGGTGTTTTGGAAAATGCCGCCCGGGTAAACCTTTGGAAAAACAGTTCCTTACTAATCACTTTAGGTATTTTAATCTCCCTTTATTTATTCCCTCCTGATCATACTTCTGAAGTACACGGTTATAATAGGCTTATAATATACAGAAGGCAGCACGTCTTTTTCCTTCATAGAAACCAGGATTAATATAGTGCTCTCTTAATCCTGATAACACATCATTTTACTAAGGAGTTGTTTTTAACAGATATCGTGCATATTATAATAATTATATATATATATATATATATATATATATATATATATATATATGTATATATATATATATATATATATATATATATATATATGTATATATATATATATATATATATATATATATATATATATATATATATATATATATATATATATATATATGTATGTATAATATTCACGAATATATTTTTTTCCATATTTTTCTCGTGTGAAGGTGAGCAAGTGATAGAGTGGGTGAGTGACGTTCTTTGCCCCCCCCCCCAAACTCCCCCGAACACTTATTAACCTTGGCATCAGAGCTGAAAGCTATGCCGCTTTTCCATGTAAACAATACTGTTAACCAAACAAAAAACTTCTTTCAGTTTTCTTCTGAAGCTGGAAAACGAAACCCACAAGATTACTGACTATAACTTGTTTGACTATAACTTGTTTACTTGTAAGTATTAACATAATATTTTACCTAACAGTGTAAGCAAAATACTGTGTAAATACAAGCAAACAAGTTGTACACAGTAATCCTGTGTTTTTTTTTTTATGCTTTCAACGTCTCAAAATAGTTGAAATAGTGGTTATACGATACGCAGGAAATTATAGAAAGTCAGCCAGCCCCGCGAAAGACCATGAATCGTTCCGAAAGACTGTAAGGAGAATTAGTTATGATATATATAGATATATATATATTATATATATATTATTAAATATATATATATAATAAATATATTATATTATATATTATTCTCTTATAATATGAGAGAGAGAGAGAGAGAGAGAGAAGAGAGGAGAGAGAGCGAGAGAAGAGAGATGAGAGAGAGAGAGAGAGAGAAACGTAAGGATCTAGTGATGGAAAATATGCCCTAAAAAGTTTTAGACTGACAGGATTTTGCAGTAAGCTGTTCGGACTAACAATCGTTCTTCCTACCTGCTTACCAATATTTGTAGTAGATTTTTAGATTTATATACATTCCACTTTGAAATAGATGCTCTGTTGTTCTCCATGGACGGAAACGTTCTTAGGCTTACAGAATCAAAAGCACATCTTGGTTTTTGTTCCTAGGGGACAGAGTAGGGTACTAAGAGTACATAGAACTTTATAGTTATGTTCCTCTGGGTATTGTGTTAAACGCTTCTAGCGACAAAATGAACATGCTTGGATAATAATCTATATATCATTTTCGCTTCTACATCCTATGATGCGTGTTAGATGCCACCTGTGTTGAATTTCCACTTGTTGATTTTATGTTGGGGATGACAACCGCTACCGATTGTGAGTGAACTATTTTCCGAAACGTCGAACACCTGAGATAATTGCAAGGGTGAATAAACTGTAGTAACATTCAGTTTTATTCGAGTTTGCTATACAATAGTAATAGAGAGAGAGAGAGAGAGAGAGAGAGAGAGAGAGAGAGAGAGAGAGAGAGAGAGAGAGAGAGAGAGAGAGAGAGAGAGAGAGAGAGAGAGATTGTTTATTTTTATCGTACTATATTGTTGGTAAAGGTCTATTTCTTTGAACGTTTTAAGTTTTCAAGGTTATATGACAGCTTCAGTGAATTTACCTTTTATTTACGTCTCATCTTGAACACCATACATTTGAATTTTCTCTCCCTCTTTACGTTAGCCTAAAAGTTGTTGTTGTATTTACAGGTTGTGTTTATCACAGTTTGTTATAGTAGATAGATAGGCTAGTCAACACGAAATATTATTAATTGTTATAATGGACACTTTAAGATCGCAAGGGTGTGGCCACGTAGACAAAGCGATCCAGCTCACGTTTATGGTTTTGCTAGAAACCTGTCATTTACCGCAGTTCTCTCTCTGGCTTACAATAGTCCTATTACGATCGATCTATTTATAGATTAAGCCAGCCTTGTGTTGGCGCTGGCTCTCGGTCCTCGGCAGCCACCGTAAAAAAGAGCAGCTTGAGCGAAATAGTTCTTTAAGTAGATGGTTGGTTTTAGATTAAATCAGTGAAGTGACTGCTGAACCTAGATGCCCCATACGAGTAGGGGGAAACTGAGGTTTGGCAACTCAGGTCAAAATAAGCCACAACTCTCTCTCAAAAAAAAAAAAAAAAAAAAAAAAAAGTCAAGGAAAATATCTAAAGTGAAATGGTTATTAATGTTGATTTTAAAGCCACGGCTTTACTTTAGAAAGCTTCACTTGAGCAGGCTTTTCAAAGCCATTACTTTTATCATTACAAGGAATCGTTTGTCACACGGGAATTCCTTATTCGCCCCACCCTAGCGATCTTAGAATGTTTGACAGACGATAACGAACTTGCGCTTTTAAACCTACAGGATGTCTTTCCTATTCTCCATACCAATAGCACCTCTTGGCGATCACCTGCTTACGCTTTCCAAGCGCTCCCTTTATGGAAATCATCTCATGGATGAAAATGATCCTTTAGGACAAGCACAAAAAATTGGATTACCAATCAAGGCAAATAGAGACCCCAGGGGGGCACTGAGAGCAGTACAAATAGGAAGAAGACCGCTGGGTAGACCAAGAACGAGGTGGATAGACATAATTGTCAGGGATCTTGAGGATGAAATCCAAAACTTAGAGGAAGCAAGGGAAATGGCTCGGGATAGAGACAGGTGGAGAGGAACTGTATCAGCCTTATGCCACTTCTGGCCAGTGGCGGGAAGATAAAGTAAAGTAAGTAAATCAAGGCAAAACTTGTATTTTAACAGCATTAAAATTTGGGTGAATGTTTCAATGAATGGCTTTTGATGGTTGACATAAAAAAATGGACTTCGAGGAAGAGAAAAAAGTACTATCAAGTCTCGATCCACGTTGAATTCTCTAGCCATATCCCGGACAATGACACGGCGCTTTTTGAATGATGCTCATCGCCTTCACTTCCTTATAACTTTAACTCCAATGACAAACTTTCCAGCCTCCTCACGGTTCATTCGGCAAGAGAAAGTTGAGAGTTAAATGCGAACAAGAGTAATGTTTTAAAGGTCAATGAAAACCATGATGATTAAGTAACCGAAGTTCTTGATGTCTGATAATGAAAGAGAAGTGAAATTCAGAAATGATGAAGCAAGGTAGTAACAATATAACCAAAAGACTAAGCGGAAACACTGAGCGTTGACTGAAGCCGAAGTTGGAATGTAAGAAGGGACTGAATTCCCCTTTATGGAGGTGGAATATGATCGTTAAATGGCAAATGCCAAAAAAGTGGAAACTACGGAGATGAAGTGTGAGAAATATATGGATACGTTAAAGAAGTGGTCAAAATGTTAGCGCGGGAATTTTTTTAGACGGTCTGTGCATATGGAAAGAATGGCGGATAACAGGTGATGAAAAGTGTGCGATTCGGAAGTAATAAGAGGAAGGGAGAGCAAGACTCCAAGAGTGCTGGTTAGATTGTTGGAACAAGGAGTGGTCTCAACTTCCAGACAGTGAGGAACTGCCGGCAAAATACAGAAAACTTTCACTAGATTACCTTCATATTGTTGCCCAGAGGGCTTATGATTTAGATTCAGGGTTTGTTCTTGGTTTGCTTCACTGATTGATATTTTCACCGATGTTTATTCAAGGGAAAGAACAGCTTTCTAGAGTGCGTCAAAGAACATCAACGTGATGCGGAGTATTTGAGTAGTTATGGTATTGGAATTAGCATAGGTTTGCTATCTTTGTTTGGCCTTTCGATTTATCTTAGCATCAAGTGCAAACAACAACTGTAAGTTCTTTTCACACTACTCCCCATTCGTATTCCACGAGCTTGCACGTTCGTCGAACGACTATACCCTGGTTTCTTACACTTGAAAAAATGTCATTTCCTAAATGTCATATTTCTTATGAATGCCATTTTCTAATAAAAAAACATCCTATGGAAGCTTGACCATTTAGTCGAATGAATGACTCAATTACTAATGATTATAAAAATAGTTGGGGACGTTCAGGGTCCTTTTTTCTCAGACATTATGGCCAATGAGGTTACATTGCTCTTTATTCGTTGATGAAAACTGCCAATATTTTTTTTATCATCTCCAAATGACCAAAGCACTTCAGAATGCTCATTTACGCTAACTACTTTGCCGTATGTTTCGTCATATCTTCATTTGCCACCATTTCAACACTTCTTATACACGGTTTAGATGCCATGACAATAATTATTCTGAAAATGTTCGACGTTTTTGCTTCCAGATTGCAGAAAAGCAATAAACGTACGTAGATTATACATACATATACATACGTGCGCTCGCGCACACACACATATTTGATGTGTGTGTCTGTGAGTACATGAGAGATCCTAGATAGGTTACAGTAGAAGAGAAACGATTTAGCTCAAGTCAGTATCACACACGTTCGACGGATATTTCACCATGCTAATTGTGTACGTGTGACTTTCGTACGAAAACTCTACGTAGAAATGATTGTGGCTGTTCGTCCTTCCGACGGAATTCCTTCCAAATACTGGGTAAGTTTGGAAGAGATCCCCGACGAACGATGAGTACGGGCAGTAGTGGATCCTGCTTAGAAACAATGTCCTTAAAATATACTTTGATTATATTTAAAGGATCCTGCATACAGGTATGGAAACATGGAAACACTTTGACCTCAGACTACGGGATGAACGGACACCGACATAGTCACACTTTCCGTTTATCCCCGAAGTTCTGCACTTCGGTCTGTCTGTCTTATTCGATGGTTCTTCCAGAGCGCGATAAACTAAACAGACGAAGGATTGACGATCTAAGAGAATTTGCGGGTATAGACTGGCTTAAAAAGGACATGTCTGACGCCTTTGTCAAGCAGTGGACCAACAACGGCTGATGATGATATACATACATACACACACACGCATATATATATATATATATATATATATATATATAAACATATATATATATATATATATATATATATATATATATATAATGACATTCAGAATTTTGGCTTCGGTTAATACTATAACTGATGTATCAAACTATAAAGAAACCGTTGGAGATTTATTATTAATTATTATTATTATTATTATTATTATTATTATTATTATTATTATTATTATTATTGTTGTTGTTGTTGTTATTGTTGCAATAGTTTTTAAAAATTTTGCGAACACTACAACTGCACTGTTATTAGCATTTGGGGGTGAAGTATCTGACACTATTGTGGATGTCCTATCGCATCCATCTCTCTTTAACACGTTAATCTATGGTGACCATATATATATATATATATATATATATATATATATATATATATATACATATATATATATATCTAATAAAAGGAGCCCATAAAAACACCAAAATGTGGAGAGAAAAGTACTATATTTCAGAGACTGCTGTCTCTCTCTTCAGGTATATGAATGAGAAAAGTTTACAGAAAAGGTGGTATTTATACCAAGAGATTCGTCCACAAGTAAGCCAATTTAGGTCACCCCCGCTGATAATCTTCCTTTAATCTTCTTAAGCGTTGGTTGAATGAACACTGCGTCGACGATGTCCGATGTCCAATTCCCTTTTGAGATGTTCATTACCTGCTTCTCTTTTATTAAGGCCGATTCCATCATTTGACTCTTGTACCGGCAGTTGCTGCTATAAATTACACGTGACATATTCCAGTTTATTCTATGGTTATGTTCATTTATATGATTGAAAATAGCCGAGTTCTGTTGTCCATACCTAACTGACCGTTTGTGTTGTATTAATCTCTGGGGAAGTGATTTACCTGTAAATCCGATGTAAGATTGGTCACAGTCCTGGCATGGGATCTCATATACCCCAGAGTCTTTGGGCGATGTCTTTTGTTGGACGTTAATCAGGGATTTGGCTAAGGTATTTGGGTAGGTAAATGCAAAAGGGTTGGATTTTCCCAAGGGTGTGAGTTACTCTCTTAATCGTCATCTTTAAAGTATCCGGACCATATAATTGAGAAAGCAATTCAAAAAGCAAACGTAATTTTCTACCGACCCCCTAAAGACAAGACCAGAGACACACCCAACAATAAAATAAAAATTCCCCACCTGGAGACGATTAAGAGAGTAACTCACACCCTTGGGAAATCCAACCCTTTTGCATTTACCTACCCAAATACCTTAGCCAAATCCCTGATTAACGTCCAACAAAAGACATCGCCCAAAGACTCTGGGGTATATGAGATCCCATGCCAGGACTGTGACCAATCTTACATCGGATTTACAGGTAAATCACTTCCCCAGAGATTAATACAACACAAACGGTCAGTTAGGTATGGACAACAGAACTCGGCTATTTTCAATCATATAAATGAACATAACCATAGAATAAACTGGAATATGTCACGTGTAATTTATAGCAGCAACTGCCGGTACAAGAGTCAAATGATGGAATCGGCCTTAATAAAAGAGAAGCAGGTAATGAACATCTCAAAAGGGAATTGGACATCGGACATCGTCGACGCAGTGTTCATTCAACCAACGCTTAAGAAGATTAAAGGAAGATTATCAGCGGGGGTGGCCTAAATTGGCTTACTTGTGGACGAATCTCTTGGTATAAATACCACCTTTTCTGTAAACTTTTCTCATTCATATACCTGAAGAGAGAGACAGCAGTCTCTGAAATATAGTACTTTTCTCTCCACATTTTGGTGTTTTATGGCTCCTTTTATTAGATGGAATTCTGTTGTTACAGAACACTTTTACCAGTCATATATATATATATATATATATATATATATATATATATATATATATATATATATATAATGAGAATGTCAGATAATAGATGGACAAATAAAAAATAACAGAATGGGTTCCTAGAGATTGCAAACGAAGCAGAAGAAGGAAGAGAAGACGATGGATTGGCGAACTAAAAAAATTTGCGTGGATACTGGCATAGAAAGACCATAAGCAGACGGGAGTGGAAGGACATGTCTAGGGCCTTTGTCCTGCAGTGGACTAACAACAGCTGATGATGATGATGATGATATACATACATATACATATATACATATAAATTTAAAAGTGCAAACGTATTGTTATGGTACATCCAGATCCGGATCCTGGGTACATAATAGACAGTACACATGCCTATTCTCGGTTAGTGACACTTTGCTATAAAGTATTAGTTATTCGGGAGGTCAAAGTCAGTTAGGTAACTTCATTTGGGGACACATGACCTTTATCAGATTTGGTCTCTGTGTTGCTGACCTCATTTAAGTGGCGATGATGATGTCCTTTTCGTCAGATCTTTATGAAAATTACGATTTTGAGTGCATAGGTATAGATCAATGGTTAACAAAGATATTTTGTACGTCATATGTTGTCTGTGTTCCGCGCTTGGTAATCATGTTATATATATATATAATATATATATATATATATATATATATATATATATATATATATATATATATATGTGTGTGTGTGTGTGTGTGTGTGTGTGTGTGTGTGTGTGTGTGTGTGTGTGAAAGAGAGAGAGAGAAGCCCAAGACAGGCCATAACAGAACAAACACGATTGAGACCACGTCGGTATTATGTATACGTTCGTTTCACACTGCACTATGCAAGCTGCGTGCGTACGAATTTCATACGAAAAAAAAAACGTAGAAATAATTGTGGTTATTTATCCTTCTTACGGATTTACTCAGTCCTTTTGGATACGTTTGGAATGAATTCCCGACGAACGATACGTATGAGCCGTAGCCAAGGTCTAGAGTAGCAGTGGATCCAGACGGTGATTAATGATTAAACAAAATAACTGACACTGATATAAATAATGTTACTGGTAGACTACCATTAAAATAATATTAATAACAAAACTGAAACGTTCTATTGTATTGAACTTGCATAAGAAAGATGCGGCAACGTTATGCCAAATCTACACAATGTCTCAACTGAGGTCAAGGTTTTATGAATCAAATCTGGGACAAGCGGCAACATCTAAAACGTACTATTATACATGTTCGTAGCCATTTTGGTTTGAGTGTAGAGGGTGAATGAATACAAGTTATTATTATAATAGGGGAATGGCATTCACAATAACATCGAAGGACACTCGAAAGACCCCATTTGTATACTTTCTATGATTAATACATCGATTAATGTCGCAGACTATGAAGAAACCGTCGGAGGTCATTATTATTATCATTTTGATGGTTATTGTAGTTTTCAGTCATTTTACTAGAACTACAAATGCACTGTTATATATTGTTTGGATTTTGAACTGGAGTTAGGTTATATAGTGCATTCAACTGATGACAATTTTAAATAACCACTGGGTAGGAATATTACTCTCTCTCTCTCTCTCTCTCTCTCTCTCTCTCTCTCTCTCTCTCCCCCTTATCGTGCTCGTTATTGAGGGAAATAATGGCTTCAAAGCTCGCACGCTTGAAATTTCTCTCGTATTCCTCTACATCAACTAAACAACGCTTCTGCCTATTGCACCTATGTTCCTTTAGCACGGTGAATTTAGTGACTGGCCAGTCCCTTATTTACGTATAGGTATATGTGTGAGTGTATGTGTGTGTACATATATATATATATGTGTGTGTGTGTGTGTGTGTGTGTGTGTGTGTGTGTGTGTGTGTGTGTGTTTTGTTTGTCGTGCGGGCTTTAAAACCTTTATTTTTCTTAATAACGAATATAATAAAAAAGAAAAAAAGAGGAACATACCAATCAGTGTCATATCCTCCCAACCTGGCGGTTATTAAAAACTGCCGTCCGTACTGTGTAATATATCTTATATCTCCAGGTTCAAATCCAAACAATACAAATAACAGTGCAGTTGTAGCGCTCGTAAAATTACTAAAATCTCCTATAACCACAACAACAAGTGTCAAGAAGCTAAAAAGTACCGGTTATTCTTGAGGTCAGAGTCAATTACCTAACCTCGTACCCTAAACATGCCCTTTATCAGACTGATTTCTGTGTGGCTGACCTCATTTACTTGACGAGAATGATGCCCCATACGTCAACTGGCAATGAAAAGTATAATTCTGATTGTAAATAAACCGAAGGAAAGAAATATATTTCATATATTGTCTGAGATACACGGCTGGTAATCATCTTTATTTCTAACGTTGGCTGTCTATTGGGGATTCTTGATTGATTGATTGATTATAAAATTTAGGTCTTGCGGACCAAACACCGGAACCCACCAGGATTATTCAGCGCCCTCATGAAAATGAAATAGATAAATTAGTATGAAAAATGATGATCCTTGCACCCGTATTGTAAATATCTGGTGTTCTGTCTTAGGAGGAACTATGATTCTACTGTAGTTTGTCTTTCCGAAATGTGAAATTTTAGTGGTCCTTCCAACACTGAGATTATCATATTTTGACAGCTGTTATTATGGAACAGGACACGTCATTCATCGCACTTTGTTTTAATATCATACGTATAACCTTTTTGTTATTTTTGAGAGAACATTGTCGCCTTGGCCCAACGGCTTCCTGTACTTATTTTTACTTCTTTTGGGTAACGTGATGGCGAATTTTATGAAAATGAGACAATTCATAAATGTTAAGTCCTCTAACGTTTTTATCTAATCTATGATAAGGTAAATTCTATGTTGATTATGCTGTAGCATAAAAAAAAACTTACTGGAGAACACATTGAAATTTGATTAAATAAATGAAGAAGAATAGTTTGTCTCTGAATTATGCTTAAGTGGACTTTTTTTTTTTCTAGAAGCTTTTATATGCACATCTCTGGTTAAAAGTTACAATTTCACTGCAGCGTAGAGTTCCACATGAAGTGTGTATTTCGCTTTTGTTTCAGCACCGGATGAAAAGAAGTAAAGTTACGAGTCTTAATAAACAGTAATATTAGCCATTCACTGGCTGCTGCCGCCATAACATAAAGCACCTGTTGCTCTAAAAATGTATTTTCTTTTTCATGACTAACTTCCTTAGGAAGTCATGACATCCTATCGGGATTGAATTGCAGATTATTTTTACACTTGAGGGCGTATGTGTTTGCATACAATTTACTATTGTATTTTTTATTTTTTTTCGTTTGATATCCATATCAAATTAAACAAAATAAAAAAATACACGTAATAGTAAATTGTAATTTTGCAAACACATGCGCCCTCAAGTGTAAAAATAAACTGCAATTAAATCTCAATGTATATATATATATATATATATATATATATATATATATATATATATATATATATATTTGTGTGTGTATCTGGCAAATGTGTTGATTGTGTACGCTTATGCCTGTTTGTACCTATACGTAAATATATTTTAGGATCAATAATGACCTCTTTAGTTGTCGGCTTCTATACGCACAAAAAGTCAAGAGGTATTTGTGGCTATTAAAATATACATCACACACACACACATACATACATATATATATATGTGTGTATGTGTGTGTGATGGAAATTCCTAAAAATAACGGTCAGCGAAACACCCAAAAGGATTCGATGAAACCATGGTAGGTTAACCTGGGTTGGAATGATAGGATAGAATTAGAAATATCATTATAATATTATGGGTTACGTAAACTTTTTTAAAGTCCCTCTCTAAAAGGATGAAAAAAAATTTTTTTGCTGATATAAGTAAACTCTCACCGTCTAAGTCTCCCCTAAATCTGAGATAAAACCAATTTTCGCTCACTGGCAACTTGGCCTTTGGACTTATTACGATGTTGGTAATGATTGTGCTTTTAGCGCACAACAGAAAACCGCAAGTAAAAAACCCAAAACATAAGAATAGAATTTTAGACAGTCTGTGTACCTACGTCTCAGGTACAATAATCCTCAAAAAATGAAAATTATCGAATTAAATTTTACCTTAAAAAACTGTAGTGTTTCTAAAATAATATCTCGTGTGGTCTGAGAGATGTCTGACAGATGGTGACATGCCAGTTTTGTAATGGACATCGCGTGGAACATTTTTAAATATTTAAGAGCTCTCGTGTCGGACAACGGAGTCTTGGGGGAAATATATATTTTTGATAGTTTAATATATAGTTCGTACAATGGTGAAAGACAGCTGGCCGGATGAATGATGACTTAGAACTGTCTTTCTAACAAGCTGATTCATACAATATTCGTAAGTTCTCCTACATCTTTTGGGCAGCATTGTTTTCTTTCTCACCGAATCTCAGGTTCACAACTTTATAGATGTGGTTTTCTTTAAACATCTTCCTGGTGTCTGTATGCCATACGTTATCCCATCTAATGGTAAATAATAACATCATCATCGGTGCCAATGTTGAATTTTCCTGACTTCCAGTCTTTTTTTTTTTTTTTTTTTGTAAAGTTGACCGCTTTCCTTTTTCAATTGATGTAAGTCTATCATTCGGTCTTAATGGGAATATTGTCTGTCTCTTGGGTTTGACAAATGTTAAACAGCTTTGATTAAAACTGGTCGACAAAACTCATCATTAGTTTTTAGTTTTCTCTAAAAGAAAACTATTGAGATGGTTTTGTCTGTCCGTCAGCACTTTTTCTGTTAGCCCTTAGATCTTAAAATCTACTCAGGCTAGAGAGCTGCAAATTGATATGCTGACAACCCACCAACCAATCACCAAACATATTAAATTACAGCCCTCTAGCCTCAATAATCTTTATTTAATTTAAGGTTAAAGTTAGCCTTGATCGTGCTTCTGGCAACGTTAGGACAGGCCGGGCCATGGTTTAAAGCTTCATGAACCGCGGCTCATACCGAGACCAACGAAAGCTAGATCTCTATTTTCGGTGGCGGCCTTGATTATATTCTGTACAGAAAACTCGATTGCTTCAAAGCCTAAAACTTCCTTGCCGTTTGCATCTCCAGATAAGGGCAAGATGTCTCAGTCTGTTTCATGCCTGTGAAAATTTTATGAAATATTGCTATAATGGAATTTTCAATTAGTGGTTTAAATGGGAAACACAACATGAATGCGTTTGGCTCTTGTGGTTACTAGAACCAATGAGGATATGAGTTTCTACCATCAGATTAAAGAGTGTGTGTTTCTGTGTACACAATACATAATGTGTAACATTTACAAAGTCTTAGGATAATGACTACAAAGAACGTGCAAATATTTTTGATAAACGTTCTGTGTTAAGTAAACAATAACGTTTTACAGCCAAATTGAATTACATTGAAACGCGGTCATTAAAATGGTTGTGAAATCAACACATACTCTCTCTCTCTCTCTCTCTCTCTCTCTCTCACACACACATACACATACACAATCCAAGACCATATTCTTGAGCCCCTCTTAATTTTTCCCTTTGATTTCATACTCACTAAACATTCTCACAGAGCAAAGACTAAAATAAGTAAATGGGCCAAGCCCGAAAGCTCTGTGAGTGCTAACGTTTGTTGCTAAAAAAAAAAAAAAAAAAAAAAAAAAACTATTAAGGACATTTCCAGCGCACTGACAAAATACGTTTCGGGCACCTAATAAAGCCCTTCGTATGCCTGTTGGAGTAAGAGAGAGAGAGAGAGAGAGAGAGAGAGAGAGAGAGAGAATCATACTTTGAGGGGAATATCTTTCCTCCCCTCCCCCCCGCCAATATGGGGGAACAAACAGTAAGTGAAGCTCAGTTAAAATATATGCAAAAAGAACCGACCAAACTTACTTGCAGCCTTCCGTGACTACTCGAAGCATTAAGCACAAGACTTGCAATAATGGTAATAATTACTGTTGCAGCGACAGCAGACCCAGCAATTTCATATCTAGAATTACAACTCGGATCCAACAGTCTTGACATTCGTTTTGAATAAAGTGCCTTCAATCCTTCGGTGGAGATTCGAACATGTGTTGAATAGTTCTTATCTTTTGGCACTGGGTGGTTACAGAAAGTTTTTTTTTATGAAACGGACAATCAAAATGCAAACACATGCTTGGAAGTAAATTAGAAAATAAAACAAACATAAAAGAGTGCAGTTATACTTAATGGTCGTATGGCAATTCAGGCTGGGAATACTTCAAGATATCTATCTTTCTTTCTCTTGCGTCTGTGTAACATACGGAAATTGTGACTATTCCGAAGAGGGCCTGTCACTTCAGTTACATTATAGGATTGCAAAAATTTTTCGCGAAGCCGAAATTTGAGGAGAATGGCGAAATCGAACCAGATGAGTCATCAGCGTGCAGTATCGGAGAACACACCTCATAGTGCAAGAGTGTCTTATATGACACTCACTGCCAATTATACTGCTTTTTTTTTTTCCTTTGTCGATACTCCTTTTGTTTGATTAATTTCATTTCATGTTATCCACTATTTTTTTGCTTTTATTTTGTGGTTTCAGTTCAGGTCAGTCCTCTTAACTTCGTTGTAACTTCAGGCGAACTTTCATCCTTATGGACAGAGGCCCGAACTATATATGTAGAAAGAAGGCAAATATTCCCACACGCACGTGTGTGTGTGTGTGTGTGTGTGTGTGTGTGTGTGTGTGATCACCAAATGCCTATTCTTCTTAAAGATACCGAAAACCTGTGCTATAAACTCTTTGTCTTACTTCAGTACGATTAAACATACGTCTGTTATCAAGATCCGCCTACATTTCCAATTTCCGTAAATAGACTGCAAAATGTTCTTAAGGACATAGCGGTGACCATCCCCCCCCCCCCCCCCCCACCCCCCCTCTTCTCTCTCTCTTCTCTCTCTCTCTCTCTCTCTCTCTCTCTCAGTATTATCATTCTATTAGGGGAATTAGAAATTCATATATTTACAAGACTGTCTTACTTGACTGGATCACAGAATATACCGATATGTCATTATGAATTTTAAATGATTAAATATATTAAGGGAATGAAATAACGTAGTTGTCAAAGTCGCCTAAACTATATTATTATTCAAAATAAAGATACCAAATTAAGTATTTTTTTCAAGAAAGAATGTTTAATTTGTAATTTTTATTTTAGTTGCATCGATACATACTTAGTAAATATATGTATGTAACTTGTCTATCCAAGTTCCTTCATTATCTAAATACGATTTCCTTTACTTCTATCGAGTTTTCACTGTTGGTACTCTTTGTCTACGCTATTATATTTTAGTTTACTTACGAGTATGCTGCTGGTTTCTTACCAGTGACTGAGTGCACGTCAACATTTTAAATGAGTTTAAGATTTCTTTTAGCCTAGAGCTGCTTCTGTCCACAGAGGATGCCTTCAGGCAAAGGCAATGTAATTGTAACAGTCACGCCTCTTTTACTTTATACCGACTGCATCAGATAAGAAATATTTACGTTTAGCTATACTGCTCTTTTCCTAGATAATGATAAGATACTATTCCACCAACAAACTTCCACCAGTTCCTTCACTTTGTCCAGAAGAGACACGCAGAACACACTGCTTCTTATTTCAACCGATGCGAGTTTTTTTCTTTTTTCTCTTAAATTGATCTCAGCATCCTTCATGGTTGTAGTAAGGACTGAAGTTAAAGGGTGATGACTGATCTTTACAACAATTTTATTATTAGTGTTATATTTTCTAAGCACTGCTGATATCCTGATAACGGTTTTTATGTAGCGCAGATAATATAAGGCAGCCTTTTTTGTGAATTATAGATTACAAGAAATCTTCTAAACGTCTTTAATCAAATGATTTACATAATCGTTCT
>NC_061096.1:58647319-58739819 GCF_015104395.2 Macrobrachium nipponense
ATCTGAGAAGGTTGTCGAAATGACTGTCTCGAGATGTGGATAAGATTCTAGAAAGGTTGAAGAGTGAAATGATGTAAGTTGATATGCCTTTAAGTGAGATGCAGCTGATGGTGAGAAATCAGTTCATGTTTTACTAAGACGTAAAGAAAGTCTCGGTGAAAGGAGAGACAGGTTCTCAAGGGACTGAGGAAAGGAACAGCTGAGTATGGGAAAATAACAAGACAGGCAGTTTACAGAGGCTTGCTGTTGTTCAGTGTGCTTGGAAAGGGGGATAGAACTGAACACCACGTGTATGAACTGAATGTGCAAGTATAAGGACGAAAATAGTTACAATAGGACCATTTTGTGAATACTAGTTACGAATGGTAGTTCGTTATTTTGTGTGGATGGGAGGGTGTTTAGTGTGATTTGGCACTTTAACAATGAAAATGGAGCTTGGGTAAAGAATAATTATCACTGGAATGCTTTACAATATTTCAATGAAGTTTCAAGTCTGCTTGACAAGAGGTGGAAAGTGGGAAAACTAATGTTTGCAAGTAAAGCTCAGATTATCTAGAAGGGAAAGTTCCTGCCTTTGTCACACTGTTTGTCTCACTGTGTCTCATATTGTGGTTTCAAATCACCCTGTGTAGCTACTCCCTTCATGAACTGGAGATAGGGTGACAGTAAGCTGATGAAAGATGACACGCCAGCGAGATGTAGATGATCTCGTGGAGGTCCTCCCATGTCTTGATTTGGATTATAAATGTTGACCATACGTCGAACACTCACGTTTGTCATTTTCCCCCTCTTCTCTCTGTCTCTCCCTGCACGATACCCGCCCAACCTTTCCCTAAAAGCCAACCGCAACATTCGACCAGTGTACAAAATTCAATGCATGGGTCGACAAAAGCATATTTTTATTTTTTTTTTATTTTACTCTTTACCTCGATTTTGTTTCGTCACTCTTACTATAGAAATTTTCTATTGCAATGGATTAAACTGTTTCATTAAAAATTCGGTATCAAGGCTGCTACTCATTCATTTCTCTTTGTACAAAAAGGAAGTAACAAACAAGACGTATAGTCCATCGCAAGACGATATCCTGTTTGTCTATCTTTTATGGATATTTCACTCTAGTTCATGCTATCTACGAAGTGGTGCGTTCTACTCGCAAAGTATCAGCATCCACATACTGTCCTGGTGCCACGTCATCTTACGTCTAGTAATTTAAGCCTTGCATTCTACTATCGCAAACCGTAAACTGGCAGTATTAGCAGCGGTAATAGTTATCGATATTAGTAACTGATAACATTGAAATGTAGGTTCATTTTGATTTATGGCGATTTATTTGTTAGTTATGTGATAACTTTTCTCTGTTTAAGTTTGTCCGCATACGGCATTCTATTAACGTGGCCCTTGAGACTCGCTCCATTCGAATAATAATAATAATAATAATTGAAAAAGAAACCCACAAATTCAATTTGTAACTTCTTTACTTCTAAGTATTTACATTAAGTTTTACAGAGTGTGGAGTAAAACTTAATGTAAATACTTAGAAGTAAACAAGTTACAAATTGAATTTGTGGGTTTCTTTTTCAATCGTCAGAAGAAAACTGAAAGAAGTTTTTGTTTGGTTAATAATAATAATAATAATAATAATAATAATAATATAATAATAATAATAATAATGACAAAGTTAAATTGGGTTCTTAACTGTGGAAAAATTCCTCTTGCACAGATATTGCGATATATACATTGCCAACTACTTTCGGATATCATTAGTTAAAGTTGAAAGTTGAATCAAACTCCACGGTGAATTCCCAGTTGTGTGTGAAAGGGTCAGCAACTCATGAAGTTTCTTAGGAATCTTTTCGTTTGATATTTCCGTGAAAAAAAAAAAGTGGATCAAGGCCAACAAGTGCTCACATGAAAAGCGAAGTCATCTTCAGATTTTCCATATTTTCAAAAGATGGTCCTTGATATTATGCAGAATCCAGGATACAAGCGGAAAAGAGTTTGTTTATGTCAATATTTTTTATGAATATCCTTTGACTTACGTACCTATAATTATATATGAGCATGTGTATGTAAACGTTTCTCCTCACACTTTAATGTGATTTGCTGAATTCTTGACGAACGACGCAATACACACACACACACACACACACACACACACACACACACATATATATATATATACTATATTTATATATCTATATATATATATATATATATATAAAGATATATATATATATATATATATATATATATATATATATATATAGATATATATAATCTCAAATGGATGTGGTCCCAATCTCTGCTCTGATGTGCGTCGCTTGGTAAATAACATGTGACCAATGGGAAAAGCCTGTCACGGGCTGAACGGCAGCCGCAGTTTCATTATCTGCGAAAGAGAACGATCATGCTGACGGCAGCCTACAAATACCGATTGGCTCCCTGAGGCAATGAGAGTGACCTTTTATCGAAGACTTTTATTGCCTTGGCGTTGCAGCAGTTACTTAAGGAAAAAGAAAAAGAAAAAAGCTTGCAATGCCTGACCGTGCCTTACGGGGTTCATTTGCAATCTTATTATTGATATTCTTGCCCAGGGCATTGTTGAAGGCGGGTATGCTGCTTCTTAAAGACTTTCCAAACGACTTAATAGCCTTATTGCCGCCCCCCGAAACTTTCTAGGTTTTATTTCGTCATAATTTGAAGCCTCGGCCGTCAATAAATCTGATGTGTTTTGATTGCATGTCCGTTGACTTTGGAATAAACGGGAAGTTGCATTTACATTACGCTTGAACCTAATCACCATAAGGATGTAAAAATGAAATAATTATTTATCTAGTAACTGCTTGCATGATTTCTGTCTTCGTATTATGATTAATAGTTTATGATATCAAAACAAAGAAGAAAAACAGACATCGGATAAGTAAACTGCATTAACCACTTCTACATAGTCGTGAGATTTTCAGAATAAACGTTGCTAGGCAAATAGAAATACTTTTATCCGGTTTTGCATATGTCTTGATCATTGTGTATAGACACTTCCAATAATTGTTAGGTACATTTTATGCAATTTTCACTTGCAGTTTGGTACGTTTACATCAATTCAGGGTTGTTTGGGCTAGTAATAACAGAAAGACGTTTTTCCGCAACAGACTGAACTGACGAATTACAGCGAAGGATCGAGAGATTTAGTGAATGAGTTGACAGATTCAACTATTTGGATTGCAATAAAAACGAGAATAACACTACAAACCGATTCGACAAAAGAATAGTTTTAGAAAAGAAAGAGTAAATTGGTCGAGTCTTTAGTTATTTGCCTTTCTTAGCTGGATAAATGACAAACGAATGAATGACAAAACTGTCCAGCAAATGAGTTGAATGGGTGACTTAATGACTCGATAATGTCATTCTTGCTCCCAAAGACAAACAGGTTCTGATAGCGTAGTTTGAAGGACTAAACCATTTCAACTGAATAAGTGCTTAATTGACGAGATTGGCGTAATAACTGTCTAAAGAATAGGTTACAGACAAGGCAATAGGGGGAATGAATGGATCAGCAGGAAAACGGACTCCTTTGGTAGATGGTTCCTCTACCATAGACCATGCTTAAACACATCTAATATTACATATAAGTGTAAAATATTATAGATATATTATATATATATATATATATATATATATATATATATATATATATATATATATACATTGTGTGTGTGTAATATGTGTGTGTTGATCTCAACATCAAGTTGTTTCCCATATCAGGAGGTGACAACATAAAAAAAAAATAAAATAAAATAAAAAAATAAACGTGACAGTAATCACTCTCTTATTCATACTTTCACTGTTGAATCTTGTATCCCACAACATCAGGCACTTTATCATCTGAGCCGGACCTCTGTCTTTCTTTCATTTATTCTCACGCTTTCTAGATATTAATGCCCATTCTCTCCACTACATCCACCGCGCCATCTATTCAAAAATTCAGGAGTTTGAGAGTCCCACTGAAAATTCGTGTTTTGCTTCAATCACGTTAGTTGCTTGTGTTTGGTAGCTGCGAAATTTACACCAGCTAAAACTTCCCGATTTCACTTCGGTTTAGAGAAACATACAAAGAATATTTGAATGGATCCACGCAAATCAGACATTCCGTGGTTGAACTTGTGGGTAGGTAATATCCGCAGCGCAGTCAAGATATTCTCAGGTCAGTTTCAACGCCAACTATTGGTTCATTAATTATCGGCAGACTCTGCTGTCAATCGCTTAGTGCACCCTCACGTTATTTCAAATGAAGTGTTAACGCCAAGCACTACAGAAGATTCGGTGAACCCTTTCATTTATGCAATTTGCTTGCATTCATAATCGTTCAAGTTGTTCTCATATCCATAAATAAGATCTTTAATAAATATGAGCTAAATTTGCGGAATGTTTGTGAAAATTTTGGGGTAATTATGGAGATAATAGGGATATACACAAACGATGGAGTGACTGTCCAATATAAACATTTTCCCCAACCCCTCCCCCAAAAGGGGTACCACTGCTCTCTCTGCCCAAACCCTCCCCCCTTCTACAGAAGCCGCGCTGTTGATGATCCAATTTTAAAGAGCGAAGCCAAAACGCACAAATAATAGTCCTACACTCAAGCTTTGCTAAGTCATCCATAATTAACCAACAGAAAATAGAGACTAATATAATGTAAGGAAATAAGGTATATCTAATTTCATATCTGCAGCCATGATAGTACATGGAAAATATTAGATTTTTCTTCGTCCAAATAGTTGATCTCTTCCAATTTCATAAATGAACAGTATTTTTGAACTGGACTGTGCTTTCAGATATCCTTCATATTTCAGTATACAAAAATGTTTCGTGACTGATTACATGCTTGCATGAATGCCAATACATTTCCAGAAGATATTATAAGTACTTTCCAAAATTGATCTTGGTATATTTTAATTGACGTACATAGTGATCAAGAAACAAGCTTTTGCGATGCATACTGTTTTTTTTTTATAAATATTTAGAAAGGGAAGGACAAGTAGTTTTAACGACCATTAAACGCAATACAAAGTTATCGTTAAAAGTTTCTTTTCCTTTATTGTGAAAAATCAGTTTAAAAAATATGGCTGTGCAGTCATTTGCATAGGACTCTTTTTAATAATGTTCGTGTGTTTAACATCGACAACTTTTGCAATAATAGAGCCAAAGATAAAGTGAACACTGGATATATTATCCGGATTACCTAATAAACTGCACTAAGGAACTGATAACCTTTGGGAACTCCGCCAGTTGAAAGAGCCAGTTCTGTAAATATATGACAAGATGATTACCAAATGTCACTGACAGTGGTTAACAAATATCTCCGATAAGTGGGAAATTATAGAAGAAATAGATTAGGGTAACTTTAGCAAAACGAAGAAGCATAAAACTAATGACAACAACGCACAAAATGTAGTTGTGATTATAAAAAGAGGTCTGGCCATGTGTGATCAACCCGTCCGCACCAAGGTCCGCACGGTGATGCCTTGAGAGGAAGAATGGCAGATGAGTCATCAACGGAATACAAGCTCTTTTTCTTTGGAATCGCCGAGGGATTCAAGAGTGATCCTGGTGTGTCAGTGTTTGGACAGGCCCACTTTTGGATTACCATCGGATCATGGATAATTATAGCTTTTTGTGGGACGATTTATCCCTATTTTGGAATGCAGAGGTAAACCATAAATCGTCTCTGACGTGGAGTGATGTCTCAGTGCTGCCGCCGCCGTAAATTTGATGCGGTCGTATTGAATTACATTTGGTTTTAATGAAGCTCCATTGACTTGAATTAGCTTTTATTTAACAGCTTTTGAGGATTGGGGCGAATTTCTCACATGCTTCAGCTTTGAGAACTTTGATTCTGGAAGGAAGGGGCCCGAAAGTTCTGTGATGTCACCAACGAAGACTTCACCAGGCAAAAATATAACGGTGTAACCAAATATTTCACGTATTTTGGTATTATTTACATAATTAACATCATTTCGTTCATTCTATTAATTACCACTACTGTTAGAATATAGAATGTAATTCTGTGCTATGTTATTTTAATGCGCTGTTTTAAGCAATTTGTATACAAGAGCCAAAATGTTTTTCTTTATGCATATTTATACAATAATTTACAGTAAACTGCAATAAATCTCCAATTTCAAACAGTCATCTAAAACATATTGTGGTGAGGATTACAGTAATGCCCTTTTACAGATGAGTTGGTATAACTTTGGTTATGAAAAATGTTGGCTTTGATCCAATTTCTATCGAACCTTTCACGTACTACGTAATGGGTGATAACCACAATGCCATCTTAAATTTCAGGCGTATTACTGCTTTGAATGCCCATATATTTGCAATAAAATTTAACACAGTAACCTCTTAAAAGAAGTTCCCGTGAAATGAAAATACGCAATTAAAAGGAATTTACAATTCGGACAATTATAAGACTGTACGACAACACTTTTTACCCAACATTATGATCGTAGAATTTTCTTGTAAAAATGTACCCTGTGAGTATTTGGAACTTCGGAGTTATTTGTTTTAACATTTCCCTACTCGATAAGATTTCGTGAATTTACTTTATATATTATTTCCAGATCAGCAGCCCACAATATGGCTAAAGATTTGAAGAAAAAGGGGAAAAGTTGGCCTTCTTCATGAAATTAAATTATAAAAAAAATATAGTAATAATGAGGCGAATTTTGACTTGATATGTTGTAAGACGCTTATTCCCATGTGATCGATCTCGGGTTTCCCGCTGGCAAGGTGAAGCCTACAACGAAGCCTACAACTAGAGTCGTTAACATATATTCATTATTTAGTAAATATATATATATATATATATATATATATATATATAATATATATATATATATATTTAAAGGTTTTTGCCACGAACTAGACCGAAAGTGCTTGGCTACCTCGCTTTTCATTTCTTTTCCTTCGTGGCAAAAACCTTTATTTATACATAGCATCACGTTTTATATACTTCATGATCAAGTTATTCATATATATATATATATGTATAGTATATATATATATATACATATATATATACTGTATATACATACAAATATATATATATATATACTATATATATATATATATATATATATATATATATATATGTGTGTGTGTGTGTGTGTGTGTGTGTGTATGTGTGTGTTTGTCTGTGTCTGTGTGCGTGCTTTTATTTTTCATCACACATTTAACTTATGAAAAGAGCTGAAGTTTGGAACTCCCCGGTGAACGTGATTATAAGGCAAGATTCAGCACTAATCCTGGCAACGGCGTCATTGCGTGGGCTCATGGACGTGGTTTCACTCCAAGTCATAGGATGATCGCGAATCCTAAAAGGGATAAATAGAGAATGAAAAATTTCACTCGTTCATACGAAATATTGATATTATTTGATCTGTGATTCAGTGATATTTCTCTTTGGCCGTAATTCTTTTTATTTCAGCTTTTGCAAGGAATGGCTGATTTATAGCAGACATTCTTCAGAGTTTCTTAAAGTGGCCGGACGTCTTAAAAATACTTTATTATGTTGTTTATCTTAAATGCTAAGTTGTCGTCATTGTGGCAATAAGTTGTTAGGGTTCTTATCAGAGCGGCATTTACAAAACATGTCGAGCATTTCGGTAACTGTTTCGCCGGCGAATTTGTTAAGCTCGATTCGTAAACAAAGCCTTATAAAATACATAGAAAAAAGATATGTTGATATTCGGATAATAACTGAAATAGAGCGGAACATACTGACAAATGTTTGCATATCTACTGTGGCCTAAATGGCAAAAATTTCTGGTAAGACGCAATACAATTTCTGTTTTTTTTTTTATACAGTAAATCAAACCGACAGGTGTAACTTATTTACCCTATTTAAAATATTCTGCATAATTTTTCACTCGTCTAAATACTTGAAAAAATAATAGAGATTATAATGAACATTTCTGTGCAAAATAGCTTTTGAGGCTCAAAATAGGAGATAAAAGGAGTACCCAGGGCCATATCACCTGCGTTTCTAATACACAAACTGGATTTTGTGCGCCTTGTCTTGAAGCGATTTGCTTTTGTTGTGATAATAATCGCGGCTCTAGACACTTCTCAGGCCAGAATATGGCCTAGTCACTGCGACTGCAGTGTAGTCTTTTGTTTGACAAAGCCTTAAAAGTGTCTCTTTTTATGTTGCTTTAAGAAAAGAAGCAAGTATTTTCTCAACAAAAGCAATTACTTACAAAAATGAGGGAAGCAGTCTAGGGAGTGATGTGAGACAAGGCCAAACATATTCTGAAGTCTCTCAACGCCATAAAAGTCTAAAACAACCACAAACTTTTCGTTAATAAACTGTAAACACTGATTTAGATTTGCAGATATCACAGTACACTGAGATCACTAGACTACTGAGAGAAACACCAAAGTTTTGTCTTGCTAGTATCTAAATGACTGTGTCACCATTTAAAGTCAGGATGCCAGGTTCAGTAGCAAGACAGGAGTGGCTTGTTGCACCACAGATGCCTGTTACCCTAAGATACCAAAGGAAAATGATTGTCATTGCCCTCTCGTCTGAATATTTGAATCATTAATTCATATTTGCTGGCTTAGGTTAAGCACGTTGAACACATCCAGCTACATACTAAATTTCTCCGAAGTCAGGATTTAAAAAAAAAAAGTTAGTCATCTATAATTTTTGTGATTTAAATCAAAAGTATGCCTGTTTTATTCTACTTTTTGACTTAGGAACATTAGTTTGTTTGGTTCGCAAGGAAGGTAAGTTAATATCAGAAGCTAAAAGTCACTTACAACTAAAATTTCTTTCCACCTCTCTCTCTCTCTCTCTCAGTGCTCATTCTGTAATTGGAATGATAAGTAAAATGAATGCCATATAAGTTAACAAAATCTTAATTTATGGGTTTTGCAACTTTATCTTTCGCTTTTCTATGTTGGTTAAACTTTCGTCTTTAATAATTATTGTTATTGCAAAATAACCAAAACTGGCTTCAACCATAATAATGTGTATACCTGCAAAAACCAATATTATGGGTATGGCAAACAGAAAGGGCGAATAAAATTAAAAAACTTTAAACAGGTTTTACCATTTCTTGGAAAACTTAAAACTAGGTGCAAGAAGTAAAAAAAAAAAAAAAAAAAAAAAAAAAAAAAAAAAAAAATTGTAAATAGTTACCACCATTTCTTGGACAACTTTAAACTAACAGACGTCACAAAACTTAAAATAAAAAAAAAATAATGTGATTAATCAACCGGCCACAAGGATACATCATCGTTGGCTTCCGTTGAAGCTCCTCAATCAGATTTACCCTGAGCCTCTCTGAAGCCCCAGTCCTCTTGTTAGTGTAAAGTTTCTGAGGATTGTAAAGATGTCATGCTATCAAGTAGTAGCAGCTTCGCGCAGCCAGAGTTTGAATGGTGTTGCAACACGGGGGAAATGAAATAGAATTTTAGCAAGAGCAATGTTATGGGCGCAAAAAGAAGCCAGAAACTTTGAGCAAAATATGTTACTATGGAGGAAAAAAAAGGTAGCCGATCCCTGCAGATATTCAAGAAAAAATCTAATGATAATAGAAAGGGAGAAGAAGTAAATCACAGAATAGTTGGAGCAAAATTTGAGATATAGGATCGGACTGTTGATCCACTCCTACCTATAGAAGTAAAAGGTAAATGTTCAAAGCGAATGAGAATAACATAGCTAGATGGATTGTGTGAAGTATAAACGGGCAGTAAAGTGGAAAGCGTGAAAGTGGAGACATACAACAAAGATGTGGAAAAGGGAAAGCTTAGTTGAAAACGTGGCTCAGTTGGTTTTATCATATTGGAAGAGTCGAAGAAAGTAAGTCGGAACTTCCGGGAGGAAGGGCATGAAATGAAATGGAAGACCTCGCTGTCCAAGATGTGCAAAAATGCGGTTGCAGAGCAGGTGATGGATGCAGAGCAATTCTGGGGATTTAGCACATCACTAAGGTTCTTCTTTGCTGGTATATGAACCACCTAAAGTTGTGGGAACTATCTTTTTAGTGTTCATCCTTGCTTGGGGAATTCAGAGTTGAAGCAATCGACTTTATACTGCCTACTTTTATGTTGTTTGACTATTGTCTACAGCCACCCCTTATAATAGAAAATGACTCACAGATATATATGTATATATATATATATATATATATATATATATATATATATATATATATATATATATATATATATATATATATATATACATATATATATATATATTAAATGCATCAGAAAGCCGTTACCCAAAATAGGGGTGGCTCTAAACAAACAATTTGAAAGTAGCCGCTAACCGCTACAACATTCATCTGATCATCTCTTGACGTATTTATTGTTTTTTTTTGTAACTGCTAAATTGATGTGTTAAATTGATGTGTTAAATAAGAATAATGATTGCAGTTTGTGTTTTAAAACTTAAATAGCTTTCTGGGTCGCCTATCATAACAGAACGTTTTTAAAAACACTCATCGATGTACGAATACAGTCTTCTGTATAGTTTTGGAATCGTTAGGCAAAAAACAGCGACAGATGAATCGTCCTCCGCAAGAATCCCACCATTCTGTGGAATTTTCAAGGAGTCATGAACCTAGATAATACACCGGAAGTTACAGAAGGTTACTCAATTCTAGGAGACCGGATTTATCACAGGGGCGTCGCTTAACTGAAAGGAGGTTAGTGTAGATGCCGGATTCTCTCTTTTCATTAGGAACGTTAGCATGTTCGGTTTATACGGTATGTCTTTTGTGTGTTTAGAATTTAGTAATAAATTACAGTTGTCTTGAGCGATGTAGGTTTAATTGTCTAACCAGGTTTACTTTTGTTGTTGATTACAAGTAATACGGTGAAGTTTGTTTGTTTTTTTTTTTTTTTTTTTTTATTTTAGGCTGCATATGTATTTTACGTGGCTTTACTTCGGTTTGCTGGCCTGTCATTTTATCGATTTTCAGAGAGTTAATAGTATTAAATAAAATAAAATATACCTGTACTGCGATTAGTTAGGAAATTTAACGATAACACCCCTGTCTTGCTCGTGCTAGGCTTTACACCAGTAAATTGAACTCGTCATTACATGAGCTAAAACTAATTGATAATGCACCATTCTGTATCTACTTCGACCAAACACTTACTCATGTAAGTAAGACTTCCTGAATATATATATATATATATATATATATATATATATATATATATATATATATATATATATATATATATATATATATGTATGTATATATATATATATATATGTATGTATGTAGTATGTATGTATATGTGATAACTTTTAGTTTATATTATTTATAACAAGCTTACAGGTTTATCTTAGATACTCTTCGTGTCTACGATTCTTTGTAATGTTGGAAGAGAGACATATTTCCTGATTTCCCTCTCCATATTCATATGTACTCAATAACAAGTTTTCCCATTTCCTCACTTAGTCCACAGTCAACTTAAAAGTTTACCTTGTAATGTCAGCTGTTATGCATTACTTGTATCAAGAATTCATTATGGTTATGTCTCTGATTTAGAAAGTAACTACGGTTTGATAGCTATATATTAGTTGTCAAATTTACCCCCTTTTCCAGTAAAATAGTTGTATAATTCATCTACAACGGTTATGATTGTACTGTATATTTTTCTTTGAGAAATGTTGAATTGAAGACTTGGTTGTACATAGTTGTAAGAGTTTTAGCAAAACATGACCATGTACCTTGTGAGGACGTGTGAGAGTTCGTCGTTGGGTACACGCTGGGAAGAACGAAAAACAGCAATAAAGGATGGGGCTTTCTCTCTCTCTATCTGAGGTAATGTGAGCATGGAAAGAGTTACCTTTAGACATCTGAAAATAACAGGGTAAAACTTAATGAAATGGGCAGTTCAAATGATGTTAAGAAGTGGCGTTCATCATTTTCAGATGATCAAATTCTGTAACGAAAAAAAAAATTTATAGGCAAAAGCTTATATTAAAAAAAAAAAAAAGTCATCATACAAAATATATCCTCTGAGTCCTTCAATTTTCTCCTTTCTACTCTTGATTTAGGGACATTTCAGTTGTTGGCATCCAAAACAGACCCAAGGCTACACGTTCCACTTCTTACACACTCTTCACACCCTTCGTAGCACCCTGTGGACCTGGACGCTTTGTTTGTGAACCTGTGATTATCAAGGGTCCACTGATTATATTTCTTTTCCTTTTACACATTTCGACTATAAGTGATAGACTCGGCTGGAGAACTCCTTTCTAATTATTTGTATTTAAATTTATTCCAAACCTTTAGACTTTTTAGCATCAAGGTTACAGATTGTTTGGAAACCTGAACGGAAAATCTGCAAGAAATTTCACAGCTTCAGAGCTGTCTGTCACTAGGATTCTCGTAACGGTTGATATTTTGAAAGTGAAAGCGATACAGCATGGCGTCAAGAGTGACAAAATTACTCTTTCCTTTTTCTTGTTGCTCCGGTTTAGGTTCACCCTCTTGTCAAGCGGAAAATTTGATGAGTTTTCCGTTTCATTACACATGGTAGGTCACTCATGGATTCTATCAATCAACCGATTGCATCTATAAACAGGACCGACTTCTAAAAGGTATCCCAGTCTTATTAAGGGAAATGTCTGTCTGTGACCACTGTGCCATAAGTGATGGGCATATCATTAAAAATTTACACGCTCTTTGTACCACTCTTGAACAACACATGAGGTCCGGCTGATGTCTCGTGCTAAATAAGATATAAAAGAACGGGATCTTACAGGTGTAATGTGGATGCCTGAAATTCATTCTAGCCCATACTCCATGTTAACCTATTTCCCCCACCAGAGGGTTGTTCTTGAGAAAAATAAGACAATGATCCATGTCACACCCATCCTTTTACTTTCTGTTAAGGAGGTTTACCAATACAGAAAACTCATTAGCTACACGTTGTACACATGTACACACTGTATGATCGGGCCCATTTACTTCCATTTTGAGTACGCTCTGAACTGTCTGGCGCTTTTAAGGCTCTTTCCTTTCCACTATTTATTCTATGCCATCTATCCACTACTTTTTAGGCTCTCTCTACTTCATTTTAATGCCTCAGAAACATATATGCTGCCCACCAACAAATTGTCTTCCATTCTTGGTCTACACTTTCACTTGCACTAATATTGTTAACACTATACATTCTCACATTTATTACCTTGTCAATCTGCCTTATGCTGCATATATTACACAAACAATGGATCTCAACGTTTCTTCTTTTTCTTCAACATTCATATATCACTTCCATAACGCAGATCTCGCTCGATAATCCCTTTATACATTGTGACCTTGGATCATCTGCTTACCACCTGCACCCTTCTTTGTTTTCCTATTCTGTTATTCGCTTCTCTAATCCTGTCATCATACGTTACATTTGCCCAGAAACCTACACTCATCATCAGGAAGTCACTCACTCTTGATCTACAAAAATTATGATCATGACATGCACGTCTTGAACAACCATTTATACATAGTCTTTCTTTTTTTTTTTTGTCTGAATGTGCTGTGCATTTGGGAAATAACTTATCATGTGTATATAGTGTATGCAGGGAGGAGCTTACTATCAAATCTGCATATATAATAGGCAAATGAATGCTAGAGAATGCCTGACCTCACATAAAAAAATGTTCCTTACATGGAGAAACGTTTGCCTTTTAGTGATATTCAAGTGCATTATCAAGATACAATTAGGCGTATGCTTTATATTAACAAGCATGTCTGAATCATAAATCAAAATAGCATATTTGCGCTCTTGCACGTCAAACAAGTCAGGGGAAAATGAAGATGGGTTCATAAATACTATGTTTTAGAGGACATTTTGACATTTTTATAACTTTTTGACTGTTTAAGTATGTTCATTTTCAACTTCTGTCACAAGCATTTATATTTCTTATATGATAAGCTCTCGGACGACACTTTGACAACATACCAAAGATATACAACCGGCTGGAGAGAAATTATATGGTATTCACATAAACCCTCCTATTTTATGATAGCAGTTACTTTTGTTATCCTATTATTAGATTGTTGATTTATCGTCCCACTGTCCCATAATCAGCTGTAAAACATACACCGCTTACATTTCACTTATCCTATTAGTTTTTTTTAAAAAGCGCGGTGGTGAAAAATTAATAGAGAAGATTCTTGGAAAAATCGCTATCTCTCTCTCTCTCTCTCTCTTTATTACTCAGAAATATTTGCAATAAGTTTTATATGTTTTCGTGATGTTATATTTAATACATTACCATACAGCCTGATGAATCATTTTGTAAACAAAGAATTGCATACACTCCCACAAAAATGAGATGAGCACAGAAATTCCCATGGAAGAATTCTGGGAACTGTTCTGAAATCTGAAAGCACGAAGAGTCTCGCTCAAAATTATCAGCGAAGAATTGGAAGATATCTTACTCTTTAGTGATAAACACATTTTGTATGTAAAGGAAAATGACCGTCTTATATCTTTAAAATTAGATATGTAAAAGTAAACTCTGTGCTGTATACCCTTATGTTTACACTTGGGTAAATATTTTTATTTCATCGTAAAATTGAAATGAAAAGTAAACTGCTGTGTTATGTTTCCTTAGAGTTTTTAAAATGATTTCCAGGCGCCAAAATATCTGGCGCCTTAAAGCCTCGAGCCAAAATGCCAGGTGCCCAGTCAGAAGTGCCCAAACTGTGGAGCCCAATCCGCAGGGTTCAATCAACCCATTCCATCCACGCCCCCGACCCCCGTCCCTTTTTCGCTTCCATTCAACATTCTCCGATAATGATATTAAAAAGTCATAGAAAAAATACAAACTTGTCTTACACACCTTCACATAAAACCAGAAACTCGACTGTCTTCATATTCTAACAGATATTTCCCTCCTGCAAATTTTTACCCACAGTAAACGCCCTAAAAACCATTTCTATGCAAAATTATATATATATATATATATATATATATATATATATATATATATATATATATATATATATACCAGCTCTTCTTCTCTTTCAAACTTCATTAGATTTTTAGTCTAATATACCGACCAATATTTAGAGTAAATGAAATACAGTCTTTCAAATTCTCTATGCTTTTCTTCTACGAAACACGAACGCAAAAAATTCTTTTGTTCAGAGTAGGTGATTTGGATTTTTATGCACTTGTTCTTGATGATCAATTTTTACATTAAAATCCCTTGCAAGCAATTCATATGAGTTGATCTGAATCTATTTATATCTATGAAAATATATGCTGAGGATATGTATGTCGTATAATATATATATATATATATATAGATATATATATATATATATATATATATATATATTCTCAAGCACAATATTTATTATTATTACCAATAAATAACCTTCTAGAGGCTTTTATTTGTCAAAACATTTTGATGGGTATGGGGAAAAGGAGCCTAAAAAAAAGTTTTTTTTTTTTTCGGACAGTGGGTTTTCTACCTATAAAAGTCCCTATGTCCACCAACAACGTCTCCGCAGAGGAATCAGTGAAACCTGATAGGAATCATTGTCTGAAATAAGAACTTCAAGTTCTTGTTGAGGTCAATCACGAGTTATTGGTTCGCTCATGACCACGCGGCGGCACATGTATACTTATGCATGATCTCAATGATGCATATTTTCCATATAATAAGGTGTCCAGACAAAAACATTCAAATTTATCTCATCTGACTCGGGGGTCGGGGGAAATCAGCCAATAATATTTGTATCCCACGGCGTTCGCATATCGTATGGTCACGATAGTGAGACCACAGGCCAAGGAGCTCCCAAACAGGATATGTTTGTCAACTCGCTGACCA
Organism: Macrobrachium nipponense; assembly: GCF_015104395.2. NCBI lineage: Eukaryota > Metazoa > Arthropoda > Malacostraca > Decapoda > Palaemonidae > Macrobrachium > Macrobrachium nipponense. Next base: position 58,663,194 of record NC_061096.1, read on the forward strand.
CCTGTCCAGCCGGATTTTTCCCCCTTGCTTCGGTCAGTTAGGGGTGGCGCTGCTGAGTAACGTATTGCCGAAAGTACAGTTTTTTTATTTATTTATTTATTTATTTTCTTTTACGTTGACTTATCCTGTGTTGCGGTTTCCTATACATACCCTAGCTCCTGGATACTTGTCAGTTTGCTGCACTTGCTCGTATTTCCTTCTATAGCATTCTATTTGATCGTAAATGTAATTAAGGGCTACTAAGACGAGGTAGAGGCCGTAAAACAAGTAAATGTCCTAAAAGTAAAACGATAATTAAAATGAAAAGTAAAACAGAAAAAATTTGCAGAGCTTACCGTCGGAGATTGTCTAGATTATGACCTTGTCTTAACGAGCAATTATGTAATATTGGTCGGAGACTACGCACGTCCGGAGAGAGAGAGAGAGAGAGCGAGAGAGAGAGAGAGAGAGAGAGAGAGAGAGAGAGAGAGAGAGAGAGAGAGAGAGAGAGAGAGTAGGGGTGGTTGGGTGGGGCTGAAGGTTTAGGAAGGGAGTAGCTTCTAATTTAAAAGCAAAAGAGGATAAAAAGGTAACATCTGACCAGCGAGGGAGATCATCAGATAATAAGATCCAGCATCTATGTTACTTTTTTGCTCTCGGTAACGTCACTTTTCAAGATTTTTCAGACAGCAGAGAATAGTCATTACGCGCGTTTTGAGGAGAGTCGAGTATGTAATAGGATTTGCATATTAATTGCAGGAACTGCCTTTTTACGTCGTCTCTTATGGTTTCTAGTTTTTGCCTGCTCTGGATGGAACTTTTCAGTGAGGGATGCGAACAGCCTTCGTTCAGATGGAAAAAATGCATGACTAGATTAATTCTGATTTCTCTTCACCATGCTTCAGCGTTTTAACAATTTCATAAGTTGGTATATATTGTGTTGTCTGTCTTGTGTGTACATTATCTACATTTCTTCTATCATGCATCACTCCTTTGGCAAATGTTTAAACTGACGAAACTGAGCAGGACTCTCAAGTATTGTTTATTATCCTGTTCACTATACCTCTGCAGAGACTTAATCCAATGGGAACTATGATCTATAAATGCTTCGTCCCCACTGCTCAGTGGCCTGAAGTCCCTGTAGTACTACATGGCTTCTAAATCAGGCAGGGCGGCGGCGGCTCGAATCTCACTGGTGACGAGGAACTCACCAATTATAATTAATCCCCTTCGGTGTAAGCTATTCCTGGCGTATAGTAAACTTGGATATCAAACGGCATTCGTAGCTTAAAATTTATGTATATGTATATAAAATTTATATGTAAAGCTCCCTGGATCACTTGAGGATTAAATGCACAATCAACATCATCATCATCATTGCTCATGACGATCGTGTCTTCCTTGTGCTTTATCTTCCACAAATCTCTACCCAACTCCAGCCTCCCTTCTCAAAGTTCGTACCCAGCTTCTTCCAACTCCTCTGGTGTCCACATACTATTCTTTCAGGGGATATGAGAAGCACATGTCTAAGCCAACTCCACGTCCATTTCTCCTTAATTCCTCGTGGGGTATCCTTTCTGCTAACTTGGAACTTATTCTCGAATCGACAAAATTCAAATACAAAATACTTTACGGAAAATGAAACAGAGGATGTGGTCCCGACCAGTTTCGCCAGTTAATACATCTTCCAATGGTATATTACATGGTAGAAGGAATTTGCAAATATATATATATATATATATATATATATATATATATATATATATATATATATATATATATATATATATATCATATGGTAATCGATCAGGTGTTCATGGAAAGTCGTTCTCTTCACATTTTATTTATGCAAAAGCCGACGATTCACATCGCTTGATGCATTTTCAAGGCTGAAAAAAACGTTAAAATAATAAATAATAAACAACTCTATACATGATAAAAATATATACGAAGCTCATTTTTCCCTCCTTATACTTTAAAAAAACAAACAAACACGATGACACCATGAACAAATGTAATGTGAACAGCAGAAGGCCTTTCCATGAACACTTGATCGTTAATAATACATACTCGTATATTCACATAATATGCTGTGAGCAGCATACATACGACAATTCAAATTGTTATAAAAGGCCTTTTACGCCTGCGAGGAGAAAACAAAGTTCTGTTCAGTAACTGGTTTTTGCAGGACAATTATTATTGATCCAGCTTATTTCTCAATGAAAAATAACAAGCGCCCATGTTTGTTGTCTTTGGACCTGGCTTAACTGTACTCTTTAAAATCTGTACATTTCACATATTTCTTTTTTAAAAAAATCGCTCAATTTTATACATTCAGTGGCTGATATTCATTTATTTGAACTTTGCTTTAGAAAACGATACTATAATTGATATTTTTTTCTAACGTTTTATTAGAGCAGACTATTTTTTTCCCCAATTGTCCAATTAATAGAAGGTTCCCATCTCCAAGAAAAAACAACAGCACTGTTATCCTGTACATGGCTTAGAATTTTTTTTTTTCTCCTATCCATTGACCAACATAGACTTTGTTAAGGTGCGTTCACACGGTCGAACAATGTCCGACGGACAAACATTGTTACCATAACATAGGCGAAGCAGGATGACGTCATAAGCGTTGAAACGATGATAGTAGATCTGGCAACAAACAGTGATACCAGATAAGGTTGTATACCACTGTTTTTACTCTGCTCACAAGGCAAAGACCGGCAGACAATTGTTAATTGGTAATAATGTTTGTCCGTCGGACATTGTTCGACCGTGTGAACACACCTTAACATGAAGTTCACGGGAGTTGATAAAAACATCCTCTCGTATTTTCAGGAGAGTTCTTAATCAGTGCTTTATCTTACTTTATTTCATTGTGTTATTGTTCTTAAATGCCACATTTAACATTTAACCTTCCAAGTCGATGGGTGATTTCCTTAACGTCTTTGCTATATGGCAGTACAAGTTGAGTTTTTTCTTTTGTTTCTCTTTTGTTATTAGCCGTTCCCAATGTAATTTCTCACACAGCATCAAGAAATATAATATTAATTCATATCATATATTCCTTTTAACATTTATAACCTAATCAATATATTTCAGGGCTACCTGTATGCAATTTTTCTAAAAACATTATTATGAACGTTGACACATATTTACATTCATGCATACACACACACGCATATTAATATATACTTTATACATATATATTATATTATATTATATATGTTAATATATTATATATTATATATATATATATATATGTATATATGTATATATATATATATATATATATATATATATATATATATATATATATTATATATATTATATACACACGCACACACACAGTGAAAGGATGGATCAGACTGCTTTGAAGTTAGTTGGTCAATTGGAATAATTTGTAATGAAGCAGCGATTCGAAAAAAGAGGGGCGAGGCTGACCCAGAAACGATTGAAGATAGATAGCATGAAATAGGTATTTATTTCACATCCGAAATTATATATTCAGTTAAAACGAACTTTGTTCGTTCACAGGTTTTTTGACTTGTCCCAAAATAAACTTCTCTGTCTGAGGATGAGGTTGTTAACCGCGCCCCGTTGCTTGACCGTAGTAGGCCTTGCTTATACCCAAATGCTGATGGGTAGACCGGTAAATGGTAGGGCGGATCGATCCGCATACCTAGCGAACGTGATCCGAACGCTGCACCATTCGTTAATGCTGTAGCTTCAGCATGTTGCACTGTTTACTTTAACTAAACTATGTAATCCAGCTTTGGACTTCTTATCTATTTGGGCATTTCTGACATCGATGAGATGACACATAAGCACAGTAATTAATACTTAGTGAGGACTGGGAACTCAAACATTTTTTCATTGTTAGGTAGTGTTAGAAGGTGTCCAATACGACATTATTACGTTATTAAAATGTACATATATCTAAATCCAATTTGTTTTGTATTTTACTACTCAGTGTTTATGTATGCGTTTCTTGAGTGTGCACCTAACTAATATGTCCATGCGTTAATGACCTAAATCAAAATTATTCCAGATGTAAATCCTCCATAATCTTCTATCATTAGGAGGTATATATATATTTTTGTTAGGTTTTCTCAACTATAATATTCAGGTGATTTACGATTGAGAGAGAGAGAGAGAGAGAGAGAGAGAGAGTTGAATTCAAGTCCGAAAATGTATGCCATCTTATAGCATGCAAAGATGCAAAATGTGGAGCAGTCTGTGCTTTTCGCTGGTGGCGTATAGCTCCCGCGGAAGTATTGCCGTCATATGAGGGAATGGATTTTTCACACAAACACGAATAGGTGGGACCCAAGCGGGCCCCTCCCTCAGCTTCCGGCGTTTGGTGAGGGCTGTCCGACGGCGAGATTTTGTTGTGCTTTGAGGTGAGGTCAACTTTGAACTTATTGTGGTTGGATCATTTATAAAAAAATAGATGCGTGCATGCAACGTTACCATAACGCAGTGCGGCGTCGTAGTATCATTACCATTATGATGTTATCGCTCAAACGGGCATGGCAAAAAGATGATTAAATTGTCCAGCAAGTATCCACAACGGAATGCTTATATGCAATGAAAAAAGAATGCAAAAAATAAACCAAGAACACTGCAATAAAATTATCAATGCAATACATATCAATTGCCAAAACAAAAAAAAATTACTGCACAATATATATAATATATATATATATATATATATATATATATATATATATATATATATATATATCTATATATATATATATATATATATATATATATATATATATATATATATTATATACATATATATTGGGAGTAGACCCTCTTTTAAACAAGTCTTGTTAAAAGGGATTGCTGGATCAGCTCCATAAATTTTGTATAGTGTTTTCTCTATTTTCCTTATCAAGGATTTCTCAGTGTTGCAACACTGAGAAATACTTGATAAGGAAAACAGAGAAGATTCTAAACAAGATTAATGGAGCTGATGCAGCAATCCTTATATATATATATTTATATATATAATTATAATATATATATATATAATATTATTATAATATATACATATATAATATATATATATATATATATATATAGATATAATATATATATATATATATAGATGTACTGCAGGGAAATTGGCGTCTGCTAGGTGCCTTACATTTATAGATGAAACTCAGAATTAAATCTGTTTTACTTTTCCTATGGTACACCTGCACACTAAGCAATTAAGCGAATAAGTTATTCCCAAAGATGGAATAGCCTGGCAGTGCATAATCGTAGTGGGTAGCTGGTGCGTCCTGTGTCAAGAACGAGGTAAGGCGGAAAAAATGCAGTGAACAACGTAACTACAAAAAAAGTCCTGCGTTGCATTTCAGTGCTAGCAAGGAATGCAATTACTGTTAAAATGGATTTTTGAGTCGAATTCAAATGAAAGCCAGGAACAGAACTCAACAACATAATAGCAGACTTCAGCCACATGACACTAAGGGCTGATGTCATTGTCGAAAGATAAGAACTGTAATGCCACAAAGTTTTCGAATACTTGAGGTGCATCACTCGTGCCTTCAAACTTGTCGTTGCCAATATTTGCAACACTGTTTAGCATAATGAAGGCAACATATTGGCTATAAGAATTAAGAAGCAGATATTTTTTTTTATATAAGCAAAATATCATACTGCCATGAGAAAATGCCTTGGTGGTAGCTGCTGCTGCTCTAATAGTCATATATGGCAGACAAGGGGATGAGTAATGAAGATCAGAGTTCATCACAATGTGAGAAGAATATTCCAGGACTGTAGTGTCTACTACATCACATTTTAAGACACGATATCCAGCTCTGATTTTGAGCGTGGTAAACGTTGTTAGAGTTCGCACATCTCAACGTGTCACTCACTGGACAGAACAAAATAACAGGAAAATGATCTATTTCACCTGCTTCCTGGTCCATTCCATACTTTCAGTTGTTTGTTTGTTTGTATGGTGTTATTAAGTCGCATGGAACCATTGGTTATTCAACAACGTGACCAACGGCTTTACGTGCCTTCCGAACCACGTCGAGAGTGAACTTCTATCACCAGAAATACACATCTCTAACACCCCAATGGAATGCCCGAGAATCGAACTCGCGGCCACCGAGGTGGCAGGTCAAGACCATACCGATCACGCCACTGAGGCGCTTATACTTTCAGTTGTAACCAGTCCTGTCAGTGCCTATCCATGTCTGGGGTTATGTGCGTCTGTTGACGTCTTCAACACGTCAACAGCATGGTCGCCACATGTTACCAACACAGTACTACCAACATGTCTACAAAGCTATGCTCCAAATGAATTTGGCATATTGCTGTATACCGTCTCAAACCTGAATCGTCAAAGCATGTATTTGATACTTTTGAACGCACATTTCAATTAATAGCCACTTATGAAAGTGGTAAAAACTGGTCTTTGTTGCCAATAGGCGTTTTTGTCTAAATATGACATATGAGTTTGCAGGTGTTCTCACACAACTCCTAATTATGGCAAGCAAACGAATAAGAGTTCTGCCCAAAATGAGATGCTTAAGCATTTTTTTTTTTCATCACTTGACCTTGTGGGTGGATATCCACAGAACGTGCCTGAAGCAGTGCACTACTACAGGTTCTTTCCATTATCCATTCACCTTACAGCTACATCGTTGTATTTTGTATTCTTTACTTTCCATTACTCCGGCTTAACCATCTAGTTTCTTAAACTCTGTCGTGCGCTGATTTCCACTCCTTATTTGTACTTTATTACAACAGAAATATAATCATAATTCATCACACTAACACGAGATACTAGAGATTTGACTGAGTTTGGAAGAGTCTGAAAGAAAATGAAAGGCGAAAAAAGAAAAATATATTTCATGCTGTACTGTAGATAAAGTAATTGTTTAGAAAAACTAGCAGCCAAACGGCTGTTCCCTTCTCTTGTACCTAATTTGCATTTTGTTAAGAAATAACTTTTTATCATGTTTTAATCTGAGTCTCATTTTAATTCTGTTATTATTTTAATTTTTTAGCTTCGAAAATGGGACACATGGTCCTGAAACGTCAGCAAATAAATACATAACTTTAAAGGATTTTGATATCTCTCCACCCTCCGATGATGCTTTTCTGGTTTCAAGCAACCGCCTTCAACTTTAGTATATATATATATATATATATATATATATATATATATATATATATATATATACACCATAACGGTATATATATATATATATATATATATATATATATATATATATATATATATATATATACCGTTATGGTATATATATATAATATATATATATATATATATATATTATATATATATATATATATATATATATACCATAACGGTATATATATATATATATATATATATATAATATATATATATATATATATATATATATATATATATATACCATCATATATATATATATATATATATATATATATATATATATATATATATATATATATATATATATATATATATATATATATATATATATATATATATCATAGACAAGGCACTCAATTCGATAGCTCTTTTCAAAGTTTTTTAAAGAAAAAAAAATCTTATTTCTTCCTTATGTTTAACAATATAGTAATTCTCTCTCTCTCTCTCTATCTCTGTCTCTCTCTCTCTCTCTCTCTCTCTCTCTCTCTCTCTCTCACACACACACACACACACTGCTGCTAGTGAATGCACGATGAGCTTTGTTACGCGACGTATTGTATGGTGTCATTTGTGTTACTGTCAGTGAACAGAATAGTAATGCGTCGCTGGATGGGTGCCGACCAGCCGTTGGTTCATGATACTTGGCAACCGGCAACGTTTCGCATGAGTAAATAATCCTGGCAACCATCAAATAAATAAACCTAGATTGTCCAGAAATTTAAGTGATTAATGAGGTATCTCATACAACTGAAAGATAGGTCTTACTGTTTTAGTGAAGGTAAGGTACGATAAATATATGCTTTGAATGTTCGGCGAGCTGCCAAAAAATATTTTAACGCAAGTTTTGCTTTTTCCTGTGAAATACTATGCATCTTTACTGTATCTTAAAACTTGACCGATTAAATTAGTTTGCGTGTAGCACCACAAGGTCATTACACTGAGACTTTCTTTAAGTGCCGCATCAGTATTAAGACTTTGCCGCATGGATCTATCGCAGGTTCTTTTCAGATGTAACCGGAACGTTCGAATATTGGGACGTGATCTGCTTTTCCGAAGTGGATATATTTGACGAGAATCCTGTTAATTCTGTTATTTGTTACGTCTGCTAACTTTCGACATCGTCATCATCATAATCACAATTGACTTCATCCAAATTCAAGCATCAATAGCTCTAAGACAGAAGAAGTTCACTCACATATTCTATATATGTACGGTTAGTTCATAGAAATTCAGAGCGTGCTTTTATTGACTCGGCTCAAATTCCAACCAGGTCGTTCGTATCTGCGCGCTGTCTACAACCTTCTTATCTGGTATTCCACGAGCGGCAGGTGACCCGAACAGCCTATGGGTTTTGTAATCTTATCATAGCATCCACAATGACGATAATATCTCGTGTTATTGGTTTACCTGGTGACTTGTACGACGGTCTATTTGTTTCGAAGGGAACTAATGAAAACAGTTTTGAATTCATCCAGTTTGTTTGTGTGTGTGTGTGTGTGTGTGTGTGTGTGTGTGTGTATGCGCTCGCGCGTGTATGTGTGTGTGTGTGTTTTGTGTGTGTGTGGTGTGTGTGTGGGGGATGCGTGCGCGCGTGTGTATAAATGCAGCCTTGTCATCTGTTTCTCTGAATAATCACATTAATTAGACACGCAACACCCACAAATACACACATTATATATATATATATATATATATATTATATATATAATATTATACATATATATATATATATATATATATATATATATATATATATATATATATATTGGACGACTGTTACGCGCACCTATAGTGCCTTTTACATTACTTTAGTAGATCTGTGGAGGACCAAATATGTTGTTTTTGTAATGAAGGAACGGGGTAAATGCATTATTAAAATTCATGAACTAACCTCACTTCATGAGTTGTCGAGAGTACTCAGAGTGTTAAGTAGACGGATGTGCAAACGATCTTGACCAAGTTACACCAACTTACCTGCACGGTTCATCTCAATTCTGACGAGTTGTCAGCGATTGGTGTTTTGGTGCGCGAACAGCTGTTGTTGTTGTTGTCCTGGATCGGCGATGCTGACGATTGCAATGGGTGCTATGCTCTTTTAAAACACCACACACACACACACGCACACACAAATGGTTTTTAGAACGCAAAACACTTATGTTGAGTCTACTTTGCACTATTCTGTGGGTCAGTGCGTTTGGGAATAAAGCCGTCCTTGGCTCCGATGGTGAAACTGGGCAGTGGAGAGTACAGCTGTCGCTACTGAACTACTGCTGCAGTGTGTATATGTGTCTGTGGGTGTCTGTGTGAGCTAGCGTAGTAGAGCCAGCAGCTGTATGGGGAGGGAGGGTTAGTGTGTGGGGTAATTGTAATAGGGAATAAGGAAAGACCCTTTGGTCGAGTTTGTGCGTGTAGTGCGCTCACGGGGAAGGAGAGGACAGCCAGACATATTCTACTACATACTCACACATTCACGAACAGAGTGCCACCACCCACTACTCGCGCACCGCTCGGCGCCAACTTGATGATACCGTCATTTCATTGGCAACTCACCGAGAAGGACAGAAGAATACGTCCGCCTTCCACGTTGAGGAGCGACGAGGGTTGTCGGTTTGTGGTTGATTGGTTGGAGGGGAAATCACTTGAATCTAATCGTTTCCTGTATGAATCTAAAATGACATCACTGTGAATGAAGGATAATCTTTTCATGTACATGCAAATACACAGGTAGCTGCAAAGCAAAAGCACATTGCCTCGATTCTTGGCCTCATAAGTGTATATCAATGGTCTCAGTAGGGAAAGACTAACATCACATTTTTCTAAATTTAAATGGTCATATACTATATGAAAGTTACTTATTTATTTGACGTCCCTACGAAGGGTATTAGCAAAACATAAATATCTAAAGCATTGAAGCACTAAGACAGTCTGATATGATTAGCAAACTAAGAGAAGCCAACGGCATGACTTGCAAATACTGTCGCGAATTCAAAAGGGTACAACACCTTATTTTCCAGGTCGAAGGCATCAGTGGTATGAGAAATCAGGGAAGAGTGACCAACCTTTCTACTGAATCTAAACACTAATTTATTTATTATGCTTATGGCACAGCCAGGCGCACACATATGTAGGATTATGAGCCTACGGCGTCTGGCACAAAATTCGAACTGAACAAGCAGAGGTCTATCAACTTTAGTTGCCATGTTTGCATTTGTAATGATATCTATGCTTTAAACTCTCCTATCATACCCATTACATCTTCACGGGCGGTAAAGATTTTAATTCTTTTTAATTCTATTATATGTAAACTATTTGCTTAAATACAAACCGTAAGGACAGCAAAAAGCTTCCGCACTAATGTAAAGAAAAAATTAAAAATATCCTCATCGGATTTTTATGCTAAACCATTTTCTCCCTGAAGAAAATGGAGCGTTGATGTTAAGTTTAAATGAAAGGATAAGCGCAACCTTATAATTACAATAGGAGGTGCAAAGCGTATATCGATACGAACTTTACAGTAGTAAATTGGATTTCGAAGATGGAAGGTGAAACAGTGCTAAGGTGGTACGGTCATGCGGAGAAAGCTGAGAACGATCTGTTGGTGAAAAGTGTGTTGGGAAATGTTAAGGGGGGAGGGGAGGGGAAAGGGAGAGATCGATAAACTGCTGGCGGTATGAGTGGAAAATTTGCATTCGCCTTGATAATTATAGGAGGAATTAAATTACGTGGAAGATGCAAGTGTCAAGGTTACTACGCCGATGATGTAGAAGTTATCTGTGGTTAGAGTTCATTTTAGGTTTATCTTTTAGGGGGTTAAAGTCGAGTTCATCCTCAACGGGGGATGGGGGGGGAGGTAAACATCTTACTTCGATATACATAATACACGTGAAGATAAAAAGGCGCCCATAGCAACACAATATACATTCAGAAATGTTTCTTGTATCCCTGTTCATTGGTGAAATATGGACAAACGATAAGTGACAAAAGTCTACATAAGGTTTATGCAGGTGTGGCAGTACGAAGCTGGTGACACGAAGGTGACCATGACCCGGGATTGAATCGAAGGAAAATAGATTATTTCTGTGTTAGCTCCCGTCTGCATCGAGTCTGGTGGCCGTATCCGCTGGAGTACCTGCCTGAGTAGAGGCCTTGGGATTAACTTCGTCAGTGAATTCCGATTTGCAATGTCCGCACTAAAGAAAAATGCTGGAATCTTAAGTCACCAATTAAACCAGCAAGATGAACTTGTCAGGACATTAGAAACTGATTTTAGCGACGAGTTAATTATGTAGTCTGTTCTGTAGCAGGTGTTTCGGTGGATACGCCCACCAGATCCGACGCAGACACAAGGGAATATTCCTACTTCCCATCAATCCCGGGTCAACGGTCATCTATGTGCCACAAATGTCGTACTGCCACTCTTTCATGTGTCTTATATGTATATATTCATGTTACATATCATTTGTCCTTATTTCACCAGCGAACAAGGATACAGGTGAGGTATGTGAAATATATGGTGGCAATAATTTGACTTCATTCATACTTTGATAGCTGGATAGTTAATGAATCCCTTCTGCAGAAAAGTTTCCTGGTATCGGCCACTTACTGAGGGCTTTTAACATCTAAGTCGCGAACCCTTTATTCCCAATGCGCCATTCACCCATATCTCGACTGACCTTCCTGGATGTTGAACCCATTTCTTTTCAATACTGTTTTCACGCCATATATATCCAGCCCTTCCTATTTCTAACTCTCCTCCTTCCTACCATTTTTCCACAAGACCGTGTCATCACTAAACACTGATGACCTATCCTTTCACTTTTGCCTCCCTTTTTATCACAACATTTATGTACTTATTATACATTGCCCCTTTCAGGTCTTATGTCTCAGTACTAAGTAAACTTCATTTTTTTTTAATTTGCAACAGATGTCACCCCCGATCATCTTTTGGCCACATTAGAACATAAACTTCATATTTTTTATTTGCCAGAAATGGCATAAAGTACTGTTTCGAAGCTCGGTCTAAGGTACTACATGTATTCTGCATATAATGGTAACAAAGAACAGAAGTGAAAAAGCCTGGCCCCAGGCTGGACGACGGCACGTCTAAACACAGACTTTACTATCCAATAACTATAGCTGTTACACTAAGAAAAATAAATCACATATGCTACAGAATTTTTTTTTCGGAAAGTGAGAACTTGAAGAGCTATACGTACACCACTGCCATTTCAATATATGTAAAATATTAAATCATGATTAATGAAAGACGGTACCAGTTACTTGAGAATGGGCATACTATATTTTCCAGAGTGACTCAATATCGAAAAGAATATAATGAAAGTTACGCGATTAATTCTTAAACAGAATATAGCTTTGGATGGAGAGATTCTGGTCTGGTTGGTTAAACAGCGTGAGCTGCGTGACGGTCTCGAAATAGAATGGTCGCATGAACGAAACCTTTGATAGTACAGTGACTCTATTTGAACAATGAATGAGCTTGTTCACGAGGCAATATATATATTTTTTTTTAACGCCAGCGTAAAATGTAAGACCTGTTGTTTATCACTAACGAATATATTTGAAGAATAATGCTTGCAATTGTCTATCAACAGTATTTCTCTGTTTCCAAAAAATTGAGTGAGTTTTGTTTCAGTTATGGAATGTCCTCTTCTCTTTTGATGTTTTCTAAGTTTATAATATTTTGGAAATGGTTCTAAGGCGCTGGCTTTGAATTCTGGTTTGTTTATCAGTGCAAACACCCCAGTATACGGTGATTAGTCAGGGTTTCTTCCTCCCGACCCGCAGTTTGAGACAGTTGATTTATGAATAGCAGTTCGCTGTTGCCGTCTAAACGGTACACACACAGCAATCAAATGACATACTTTATTTCGTTGTATTTTGTCTGGCAAGGACGAATGGCAGGGCTTTCTTTCCCCTTTAGTTGGAGAATGGGTTAATATGACCGTGGTTAAGATCAATCGCCATGTTCATAACCATAACGTTCCTTCATTTTCGGTTCTCTCATTTGTCTCGATCGGAATCCTAACATACACCGTCCTTGGTTACTAAGTAATAATGCTTCCATAATTCGTGCAATCTCCTTCATCTGTTATAAAAGTAATTGTACCTCTTCCCTTCTTTTGCACTGTGTGGTGGCCTTTCATAATTATTACTACTGAAAGCTATTCAAGAATAATTTTTCTACGGCAGGTTACACGGCAAGTGGTTGTTGTCTCAGTTTAATGAATGGCAGATGTACTTTCGTTGGTGTGTCCCAATTAGGCTACGCTAGCAGAATTGATTATTCTGTAAACCATGACTGGCTAACTCGACTGGAACGACGGACGGATGACATCTTTCTCTCGCTTCTCTTTTCATTTTGCAGCAGCAGTATCGTGAATCCTCTGACTGATATACTCGATGGGCTAAACCTAAAGAGTGTACTAGAGTTCCTTACTTAGAATGAATAAATAATATAACTGATACTAATGTAACCGAGAGGTATGTCGAGAGAAAAACAGAGATAAAAACTATAAATATCTCGGTGCGTCTGTTGAGTGTACTCCTGAGCGAAACTTTCCGAGACAGAAATTCTTTCGTAAGAGCAAATTGTTGTTCCTTGATTACTTATCTATCTTACTACGCTTTGGTACATATGCCACCCCTTGCCTTCGATTTTTTTCTCTTCAATTATACCAAATAAGCAAACTCTAGAAGCCATAAAAAGGAAGATGGCTTTGTTTTGAGGCAGGAGACTTAAATCTAAAAGCAAAATTAAATGCTGTTCGTACCCCTTCAGGTATAGCAGCATTTTTTTTTATTTTAGTGTTCGTCTACTGGCAAAGTTATTATCATAACTGAAAAAAAGAACAACCATTCATTTAAAGCAAACCAGAAATGTGAAAACAGTGAAATCAGTACCATTTAAGGTGAAATACAATAACAGGGAAGTCAAGATTAGATCAACAAATATACAACTGTATTTGTAAGTAAAGTACACCTGGATAAAAAGCAAACGAAGTAAGGCAAAGGAAAGCGTTTGAAGTGGCATTTAAACCCTTTCTTTTTTTTATTAATATCAATACACATCGAAAATACGCCCAACAGGACTTCCAGTTCCACACACACACACACACACACACACACATACTGGGATGCTGACGATGGCTTAAAGGCATGATATCGTCTAAATGATAACTATATGAAAATTTAGAAATTTCCACTTACATTCCCTTTTTCTTTAAATTTCCCATTTTTTTTGTAGTCTTGTAAGAACATACGTGACTCGTCCATCCCATAGATTGGTACCTATTGTTTCCTTGTAGGATTAAGTAGGCATTTGGGCCATGAGGTCACGCTGGACTCAGAAGGACTCAACAATTTGTGAAGGATGCTTCACATGGTTACAAATTAATAAGGATGCAACTTTAGTTAGCTGTAGCACGTTTGTAGCCCCTTTCTGTCGATACACTAAGAGAACCAAACCTTCTTCGTTTATCATTTTAGACTACACCTAAACCAGGCCACTTGCACTGCGCCACATCTAAGCCTACTCGTCAATTGAAAGTTGAGGTGACATCACGACTACCAACCAGGAAGAAGTCAAGGAATCCTGCACATTGCGCTGCAACTTTCCAATACTCTTTTGTTATGTTCCAAAGGATCTCGACTTTAGATAAATTCTAAAAGGCTTCCAGTCACGATGACGCGCTCACTGTGTCATGTGAAACTTAGCAAAGCATTTAAGGAACTGTAAAGTTGTCGTGATGAGAACTCGCCTTAGTTGGTCAGGTGACCGATTCAAAGTGATGTATTTCTTATTCGTTATTTTTCCTTTTTGGTACCGTTTTTTGCTTCCTCGGAAACTAGGCTTTACAGTATATATCAATAATATTTCATTTTGCATGGCCAAAATCGATTTTATGTCTATGATTCGATATTTCTGCTAGTAAAATATTCTTCCCCTACGTAGATTTAAAAAACATTCCGCTGTAATTTAAGCTATATTTGTCGGTAACCTCATCTATAGAGAGTTCAGTGTAACCAGCTTTTAATGTCAGGTAAAAATGACATAGCTTCTTTTGATATTTACTGTCAATCATGACTTCTTGGATGTGGTATTACTTCAGAAACATTTTTACTTTATCATACATGAATATTTTACTGGTTAGGCGGCATCGATAGCTATTTAGTCTGATTTGCGATCAAGATGGGCAAAGAGTATTAGATTCTTTCACCATAATCCGAACGTGTCATGTTGAAAGGCACCATGTATTAACTAAACTCTGACCTGCAGTTTGGTTGTCGACACGGTAACGTAATATGTGTCTAAGGGCCTAAGCAGTGTGCGCATGTAAACGTGTATATTTTCGTATGTACATATGCAAAACTATATATATATATATATATATATATATATATATATATATATATATATATAATTCTATCGTGCTTCTCAGTTGTCAACAGAAAGATCCACAGCAATACTCTTGTTCATCAAGACGAAATATATTTGTTGAAGTGTTCACAAGGCTTAGAACTTTCGTCCATCCTTCTGTGGACTTGATCATTAACTAAATTAGATACATAACAATGGTGAAGAAATATAAGAAATATATATATATATATATATATATATATATATATATATATATATATATATATATATATGTATATATATAAACATATGTATATTTCTGAGGTACTGCAATGATAGATGAGTATTTTACTGGGGTTTGCAAGGTAAGGGTGACATAGGTGACTGTACGAATTTCTTAATTTCGTTATTACTCAGACTTATATAAAAAAAAACAATAGTAATAATACATAAAAACAAAAAAATATATAAAAATAAAAAATAAAATTTCAAGCACTCAAATTAAATGAATCTTGTATAAAGCCATATCTTATCAGTTAACACCAAAATACCAGATCTGCCTTCGATTCGTTATACAATTTGAAAGATTTTATCTGTGGAGACGGAAAGCACTCAGATAACGGCTATCTTTTAATACGTTAAGCGCACAATAACCGCTGCATTTATGGCTGCCTGCTAGTTTTTGTCAATTATGTTTTTTATATTCTTATAATATTTGCTCTGTATGCCGATGTCATAAAATGTAAAC
The DNA here is from genome assembly GCF_015104395.2 of Macrobrachium nipponense. Lineage (NCBI taxonomy): Eukaryota > Metazoa > Arthropoda > Malacostraca > Decapoda > Palaemonidae > Macrobrachium > Macrobrachium nipponense. The sequence goes on from NC_061096.1 coordinate 58,679,490, forward strand.
AGTTACGGCTTTGATCATATCTAAACCGCCTCGGATTTACATTACGTATTTCATAACTTAAATGTTAAATAAAATGAAAAGGGGTCATGTTCTACGATAAACTATAAGATGGAAAAAATACTACACTGACCTAATATTGAGAGATTACGAAATACTCATGATATGATTTGTAAGAATTTAGGTCTAATCTTGGAGACAAACCAAAACTGGAAAGATTACATTAATTAATCATACTCTACTTGCACTTATACTTAAACCTCTGGCACCCACGGGATGCATAGGGTGTCAATGAATTAACGTCATGTCTCTATCCTATGCCACCATCTCTCTGAGCGCAACCCAATTCTCAGATCCAACCTCTCTCCGCTCCGCATTGTCATCAGCCATGTTTCCCTTGGTCTACTACGCCACCTCGCGAATTGCCGCATTTGTTATATGCTGCTGCCACTCGATTCCCAAAATCCTTCTCAGTGCAATTTATTCTCAAGGGAAAGAAATTTTGCATCAGTTGTCATAGTGCTGGTGCCCATAAGTTTTTAGCATGGCCATTACTTGTTCTGCCCTCCCTATTCTCTCCCTGAATTCTGTAACGAGTGATCCATTGCTGGTAACAATGGTTCCCAAATATTTGAAAGTGTCTAAGTTGGGTAATATTTCGTCTGGTCACCCTTATGAATCTGCATGACCTCAGTCTTTCTCTGGTTGATCACTAATCCAACCTTTCTTCCCTCCAATACTAACCTATCTATCATTTCCTGCATTTACTCCATTGTAGGGGCAATTAGAACTATATCATCTGCGTATTCAAGATCACATAATCTCTGGTCTCCTTTCCATTGAATGACATTATTCATTCCTTGCATTACCTTGGTCATAGCATACTCAATCGCCATAATAAACAGTTGAGGGGACAGTATTCCACCTTGTAGTACTCCAGTCTTTACTTTAAATGCATCTGTAAGACTACCATCAACCATTACCCTGCAACAAGTTCCACTATGCATATCCATTATGATGTTTACAATCTTTTCCGGTACCCTATAGTGCCTCAGAATCTTTTTTGACATAATACGTGAAATACTATAAAATGCTTTCTCAAAATACACAAAGCAAAAACAAGATGTGATTTTAGTTCGTTACACTGTTGAGCTATATGTCGAAGAATAAAAATCTGATAGTCACATTCTCTACCCATTCTGAAACCTGCTTGCTCTTTTCGAAGTATTCTATCCATTGCAGGTTCTATTCTATTCAATATTACATTGGAAAAAAACTTTCATACCTACTGGTGACAATGTGATCCCTCGCCAATTCCCAGTGTCTCAAATCTCCCTTTTTGGCTACTCTAACAATGATCCCTTTCTTTTTCCATTCAACAGGCGTGACTTCATCTCGCCACATATGATTCCATAATTCATTGAACACAATGGGTGTTTGAGTCTCATCAACCTTCAACATTTCAGGTGCAATACCATCCATTCCTAGTGACTTATAGTTTTTCATTTGTTTGATTGCCAAAACGACCTCTGCCAGTCTAATGTCACTTACATCTATAGGAAGATCATAGTCGGTCTCAAGGATGTCTTCCTCGTATGGTGGGGTTGGCCTATTTAGTGTCTCTTCAAAATGTTCTTTCCATATTGCTCTAATTTCAGATTCCTTAATTAGAATACTCCCATTATTATTTCTGACAGGTAACTCACCTCTCTTTCTCTTCTTTCCAGCGATTTCTCGAATACCCTCATATGCATATCTTATACTTCTTCCATCTCCTCTGTTTAGATTATGTTCTGTCTTATCTGCAGTAGAATCTTTGAAGCTTCTTTTGTCTCTTCTACAGCATCTCTTTACATCACTATCAAAGCTCATATATTGAGTTGGTAATAAGGTCAGGTGTGGGCTGTTTTCCTTTCATGATTCAAAGTTAAGTTTTCCTATTCTTCTTTTCTCTATCAGTTTCTTCTTTTCTCTCTCAGTTTTCATATTTCACAACTCATCCATTTCTTTCGTCTTGCTCCACTTCCCTGTCCGAATGTGATGTTGGCAGGTTCCTGAAAGATTTCTTCAACTTCTTTACAATGAATATTCACATCCATCTCTACTTCTTCATCATCAGGCAGCATCTCTAAGACTGTAAATCTGTTCCTACACTCTATAACGCAATCATCCTTTTCACTACTTTGTTGCTGTTTTAGCTTTTCAATGTCATATCTGGGAGGATAGGTTTATATTAGCTTTCCTGGTCTTCAACTTGTGTCTAAGTGTTGAGACAAGTTGTTGGTCACTTCCTATATCAGCCTTCCGTCGAGATCTGTCATCTAGTAGTGAATTTTTACATTTTCTAATTACATAGAGACTAAATTTAGGAATGTTTTTAACCTACTGTAAGAAAATGATCGATTGTACCATAATACTTCATATCCGGACAATTCAGCACAGCTTTTATCAGATTAACCGAAAGTTTTGATAGCTTAAAAATGATTGACAATGTTTGAACTCAAACAAATTAAATTTATTTCATAATGAAGAACGTGTACATGAACATCTAAATCATTTCCAAATAAAGAAATGCTTCTTCTAAGTCTGAACTCCGTGTATTCCAACAATGAAGGTAAAACTGACACTTCTCCGGAAATAATTATTTTAGGAAAGTTTTAGTGTTTTAGTAATCACAGTTATACCCCAATATTTTCAATCAGAGTTTATTTAGTTATTCAGTCCCTAATTAAAAATATCACTTCCTTTCCCGGATCTGAACTTCCTTCTTTGAAGCCGATAAATTATGAACGGATACCCTTTGATTTCATCAACAGCACGAAATAAACACGGAATTTATTCTGACGAGTCTTTCAAACAAAAGCATTGCAAATTTTTGTTGTACAGTTCAATGTTGCCAAATACCGATATTATGAAAATTGCAAAAGATGTCAGTTTTCTGGGAACAAATGGAACACTGACATCGTAATGTATTGTTGTCTGTAAACTCCAGTTGAAAAATAATGGATCCGTGCTTATGTAAGTATTAAAGATAGATAACGAATTCACTGACGATATATATAGCCTGCGTCATCTGTAACCATATAAAATATAGCTGATACGGATAACAATTTTCTAGCATCACTGACGTCTGCTATCTGTTGTAAGTCGTATCCTCTACGTGACTGTGTAACCACAGAAACCATTTAATATGGAGCATACTCGTGCAAGGCTTAGTATTCTCCAAATCGTAAAAGATTTTAACGCTGAAATTATTAGTTTTTTCTTTGCAATGTAATCACTTGTTAAACTGTTGGGTGTTTGATTCATTCTCAACCAAACTTCATATCTGGGGGGAGAAAATACAGCTGAACATGAATAAGAACTCATTATAAAAGTGCTTCCTGTTTTCAGTCAACACCGAAAGACTATAGTAGATTCACATCAACCGTGCATTTGATGTCTAGGCCAGTCCCTTACGACGCTCCTGATTGGCTGTTGATAAGGCAATCACAGGGCTGGAAACTCAGTCTCTCTCGAGAATTCACGCAGTGGCAGGATTTATGTCCCACCTCTCCTGAAAGACGTATCCCTCAGGGGAGATAGAACATAGATCCTAGCCATGTGAACTCTCGAGAGAGACTGAGAGTTTCCAGCCCTATGATTGGCTTATTAACAGCCAATCAGGAGCATCGTAAGGGACTGGCCTAGACATCACATGCACGGTTGATGTGAATCTACTATAGTTTGGACACGAATCCGATAGATATTACGTTAGAATCTTTTGCATCCGCAGCCTGTTCCATGGTCACTTTCGTAAATTGTAATTGACCGAGTAAAGCTATATTTATATTTACAATAAAGAAGAACAAAACCTCTAAGATTTGTTGTTCACCGGCATGATTAAACAACCTTTCAATAACAAGAAAACACTGATAAACGTGCCACTCTTGTGATAAGACACGACGGCCGGTTCATGATACAGCGGTGGAGAAAATTTGAACAATCCAATGATCAGACCTTCATCATTTGTCCAGCATAAGTTTCATTACAACAGAGGAGCTGGAGAAATGACGCTACAAAAAACAAAAGAAATCACTGTAACAAAATACCCCACAAACGGGATCGTTTATAGTTACCCAATACTTCTTTTTAAAGGCCACACAAATGTCATGTGGGAAGTGCGAGGAACACCTGCGCGGTTTAGTGCTGTATTGGAAGGGCTCTTTCTTTTGTTTTATCTGCGCCATGGACGGCAGGGGGAAGATGGGTGGCCGGGTACCCTGGGGGAGGGAGGGGGGGGGATAGTAGGGGGATTAGGTCGTGTTACTGGACACCATATCGAATATTGAGGGCCTTTGAAAACAAGGGTAAATGTGAGTTTGTGTGTGTGTGTGTGTGTGGTCCCTATATTTTTTCAAGGTTTTAAAGTATTTTTTTTTTTTGGTTACAAAAGTTTACATTGTTTACACTGAAATATTGCTCAATTTTGAAGAGATTTAATGACTGGATGCTTTTCTTTTTATTGTTGTATCTATATACAATAGGCAGTATATTTCATAGTATAGTAAACCGTATACTAAATAAAAGAGTCACTATAGCCAATATACATAGATAAGGATTTTTGCGTAGAAATAAAACATATTCCACAAATTGTTTTTTTTTTAAGCCCGATTGGTATCAACTGACATCGTTACTGCTTGATTTTATTTCATTTCCGCTTCATTTGAATTTTTGAAAAAAATGCAACTCGTGTTCATTTTCTTTCCTTAATGTGAACTAATGAAAGATAGAAATAAGATGATTAACCTGTCATTGCGGAAACTAGGCAATTTTTATATGGCAAAGCATTCAATGGTGCATTGGGAGCACGCACAATTAGAGGGCTCAAGTTTTCTTGAGTTTTTACGACTATAGAAAACAAAACAAAATATCCAATTAATACATACATGCATATATATATATATATATATATATATATATATATATATATATATATATATATATATATATATATGTGTGTGTGTAGGGGGGAATTATTATTACATTTAATTGGATTTTGTTTTCTAACATATATATATATATATATATATATATATATATATATATATATATATGTGTGTGTGTGTGTGTGTGTGTATGTATTTATGGTATATATATGAATATATATATATATATATATGTATATATATATATATATATATATATATATATATATATATAGTAGGTAGTGAGTATTATTAGGTTAAAGATAATTTTAACTTTTACTTAATCCTTTGATACCCATGCATAGCTAAGACCACAGAAAAAATATCCAATGCATATATACATGCATATATATACTACATATATATATTTATAATATATATATATATATTTATATATATCATATATATATATAGTATATATATATATTTATTATATATAATGCATGTATGTATGCATTGGATATTTTTTCTGTGGTCTTAGCTAGTGCATGGGTATCAAAGGATTAAGTAAAAGTTAAAATTATCTTTAACCTAATAATACACCTTTTTTTTTTTTTTTTTTTACTTCATGCGATATCTTGTATATTCAGTTTTACAATGAGTGGGGACTGACGAATTTTTCTCCCCGTCCTCTATTGTAAGGGTTTCAACCCCTATCCCCAGGAGATTGATTGATTGATTGTGGGTTTTCTGGCGTCACATATCCCCCAGGAGAGACTGCAAGGCTTTCGTCCCTACAAAGAACATGGTTTCTATCAGTTCACGTTCTAAAAATGGTTAAAAAACAAAAATGTTCAAAGGTACAGCCAACAAAGACCTGGTAATAGTGATAGGGGTGGGGAGAGAATCCGTCTCAACTTAAAAGTAAGTATATTTTCGAGATTTATAATCAATTTCGCTGTCACCGTTTCACTCATTTCTTGGATTTAGAGTCGGAATATCATTAAATTGATATTCAAGCACATAAGGCAACTACCTTGCAAACTGTAATTAGTGCACCAAATTCTTCGTGGAAAGTTATAATTGTGGACCCATACACACAGAAATTAACATTCTCATATGTGTGTGTATGAGTATATAAAAGAAATTTAATATCTGTGTGTAAGAGCTAATCTCTCCACCTGCTACATGCACTTAGCCTAATACATATGGGTCCTCAATTATAACTTTCCACGAGGAATTTGGTGCACTTATACTCTGTTTTTTTCCATCTGTCCATCCGCCTGTGGTGTTTGCGTATGGTAACAGTGCGTCCCGGCTGTAGATAGTTAAGCCATGTGTAAGTTTTAGGTAAATAAAAGGATATCTGGGCGTACATTTGCAACTGAAAAGTGTTTTAATAATTTACTGTATACGAATTACACCATTAATATTCGAAATAGGATATTGTTATTATTGCTGAATGTAACCATCTAAAGCCGGGACGCAGTGTTACCATACGCAAACACCACAGGCGGATGGACAGATGGAAAAAAAACAGAGTATAGTTTGCAAGGTAGTTGCCTCATGAGCCAAGATTTCAATTTAATGATATTCCAACTATAAATCCAAGAAATGAGTGAAACGGTGACCGCAAAATTGAGTAAGGTCTTATGTTGGCTGTACCTCTGAACATCTTTTTTAACCTTTTTTTAGAGGACGGGGAGAAAAATTCGTCATTCCCACTCATTTTAAAACTGAATCCAAGATATCGCAGGAAGTGTAAGTTGAAATATAAGGTTCAAAAATAATTTTTTAAAGAAATAATATAGTTTTTAACTTTTACTTAATCTTAAGCTATGCTATATGCACAATTCTATGATCAGATATTTTAGAGATGAATAATTTTCTTTCATTGCTTATTACTGAAGAACTCTTAAAAGAAAAAATCCTAACCGCCTGGCCAAACAACAAAAATACCACAGTGAACACAGATTTACCGGATTCGGGCAAATACAATGGTACTCAACGAGCACAAAACCCACAGTGGGTGAATTACGCTAAAACAAACAATAATGCTAGTATGCAGGTTAATAATTTTCTTTAATTGCTTATTACTGAAGAAATCTTCTTAAAAGAAAAAAATCCTAACCGCCTGGCCAAACAACAAAAACACAGTGACACAGATTTACAGGATTCGGGAAATACAATGATTACTCAACGAGCACAAACCACAGTGAAGTGATTACGCTAAAACAAAATTAATGCGATTATGCAGGTATTTTCTTTAAAATCTCTGGTACACGTCAAGTGTGGTTCAAGTCAGGTCAGTTGTACTACTTGTCAGGTACAGAACAATAAAATTGCCTCTCCTTCTTAGGAGTGCTATAAAGAAATAAACTCCTAATCGGTCTAGAAGGAAATTCGACGAATTACTCATAAATATTCAGTTACACTACAACAAAGAGAGAGAGATACTACTTCAACCAAAACCACAGAAGAATAGCGCTTTCTCTGAAGAAGACTAGCAAGTTATAAATATTATTTAGACCAAAGGCCAACCACTGGGACCTATGAGGTCATTTAGTGCTGAAACGGAAATTGAAAGTAAAAGGTCTCAAAGGTTTAACAGGAGGAAAACCTCGCAATTGCACTAAAAATCAAATTGGAAGATGGAATAAAGAGAATATGAAAGGAGGTAAAATAAAAGTAATGAAAGGGGTGGCAGCTAAGAACCTTAAGTATGTGGTGCACCACATGTGGGTGTACTGACGGCACTATCCCCCGCCTACGGGGACTAGCAAATAATAAGACCATGACATTTTAATTATTCATGCATACCAACAAGAATGCCTGCCTGGTTGGTAGCCCTGACTTCAGACTAGTCATTCAGGTTATGTTTTGCTCAGTCATTTATTTCCATATTTCAAAGGGATTTTTTGACGAAGGGGAACGTGCTGATATTGCTATAGGAAGCTTTAGTGCCTTGTGTATCTCGGAGACATGTGAAACTCGTGAATTGTGAGTGATATGGTGCATTGTGGCTTTGTAGCTTAGACTTTTGAATTTAAAGCCATTCTGGGAAAAGGAGCCCCTGTCACCGGGTTCTTCAGGGTTGCCATGGTGACATCTCATGTTACCATGGCAACACAGTAGTACCAACAAAAATAGACTGATCATTCCCACTTTCTACGTCACTAAAAATGGGTGAGTTATTTACCTTGGGCAAGAGAAAGCCAGTGTAGATGACACTCTTGAAATAATAAGTAAACTCCAAGTACGTTTAGATGTTTATGGTGTGCAGCAAATTAGTCATAGTAAAATAGTTATCAAACTAGAAGATACTGCAAATAAAACACTCGAAAAAGTTGTGAAGGACTATAGTGAACGTATAATTTCTGTGGATGGAAGGAAACTAAATGTTCAAATTAGTAATCTGAGTAGTACTAAAACTGTTGTAGCAGCAAAGAATGTCCCATTTGAAATGCAAAATACAACACTTTCAAATATTCTTGAAGAGTATGGTCAGGTGTATAATGTACGATTTCAGAAACATACGTATGGAGATCTTGTAGGAAAAATGACGGGAAACAGGACTGCATTGATGAAGCTGGAGAAACCAATTCCCTCCTCACTTATCTACAGAGGGATCTCAATGCAGTTTCACTACAAGGGCAGTTCCACGTTGGCCGAGGGCATTTCGCTCTCGGCTACCAAATCGGTGGTCCGAAGTTCGATTCTCAGCTTGGCCAACGCGGAACCAGAGGAATTTATTTCTAGCGATAGAAATTCATTTCTCGATACATTGTGGTTCGGATCCCACAGTAAGCTGCAGGTCCCCTTGCTAGGTAACCTATTGGTTCCTAGTCACGTCAAAATATCTGAGCCTTCGGGCCAGCCCTAGGAGAGCTGTTAATCAGCTCAGTGGTCTGGTAAAACTAAGATATACTTAACTTTTTAATACAAGGGGCAAACACGTATACATGCATTAGATGCGGTATTGCAGGGCACATTGCAGCAGATTGCTGCATTAATTGGAAAGTAAAGTAAACATAGTAAATACCGATAACTTTCCTCCCTTAAACTCGAAACCCGTAAACGACCCTATTTTATCTGTTGACCCAAAGGCAAAGCATGGAAAGGAAAATCCTGATGGTACCGACGACGAAACTGTAGAAGAAGGAAAGAAGGGAATGGTTGATGACAGAGGTGACCTTGGTGCAAGTAAAGGGTTTGAAGAGAGTTTGAAAAATACAGAAAAAGGTAATGGAAGTGATAATACATCCAACGAAGAAAACAGTATTAATAATTGTGAATTACTACTAGAAAATAAATGAAAAGGGAAATAACGACATAGCTGATGATAAGATAATAAGGGTGCAACCTAGTATAAGTGGAATGGAAGAATATACCGCAGTGGACGACGACCAAACGTATAATACTGATAATGTAGTATTAAAAGGAAGCTACTATGTATAATTACTGTTGACGTGCATATGGATGGGGACGCGGGAAAAGAGATGGCATCTGGAATGAATATGGAAGAAGAGGACTGCGAGGAGGACACGGTCCAAGAGGAGGGTCTGAATCCAATTCAGATCTCGAATGCCGAAAATACCACGGCTACCCATGAGAGATTACATTTAGAAGAGAGAATTCCTAACGATTCTGAATGCATGGATGATAGTGATGGTAGAGAATCAGACGATTCTCAGTTGCCCTGTAACCACGAAGAATGGAAAGTGGTACAAACGAAGAAAAAAAAAACTTGGTTCTAAGTCGTAATGCTAAAGCAGTAGTAGCAAAAACGAAAAAAGTAAATGCAAAAAAGCGAAAAATAGAAATACCAGTGCCTGAAACAAAGTACGAACTCCAAAATAGCTAGTTAATAATAATAATAATAATAATAATAATATGCTTTATTTCGGCTCGGGGCCATATACATTGAATATACAAAATACAGACAGTAGCAAACACAATCTAGATACATGTGACATGATAAAATAGAAAAAGAAAATGAATAATCGGCACTTATCCACAAGGTAGCTGAGGTAGCATAAAAGCTAGTAATCATCATACTGGTATAACAGTAATAATATTGGTGAGAAAAAAAAAATATGCATTGAGAGTAATAACAGATGGTGCATATATTATATAACTCAAATTTCAACTAGAGACCTTAGGTGGTTACAGTAGTCAGGTCCAGAGGGCTTAATACATAAATTAAATGTAAATAAAACTTTAACTTGATAGTAATCACAGTAATAATGAAAATTAAAATATCAGCAATAAATGTAATAATGACAAAAACTGCAGATGACATCTTGCCAATACAGAGATTAAGTCCTTTAGGGGACAAAGGCCTCATTTTCCCATCTATCCCACAATTTTGATTTTCTTCTTGCTTCACTCCTTAGGATGCTTTGTATGAGCGAGTTGCTGCTGTTTCTCACTCGGGTTACCAGACTGGACATTGTTCGCCTAACAATGATTTTTAAATTGTCCAGGTGGTTTTCTATGAACATCTGTGTGGCGGAGTGGTAGCGGGGAGTGTTTGTGAGGCGCCTCAGAATGTCATTGTGCACAACAGTGATGCGTCGCATGGTCTCTCGGGTATAGTTCGTCCAGAGGGAACACCCATAGATACTGTAGCAGTACGAGCGGAAGAGCAGCAGTTTCACGTCTCGGTGACAGAAGGCAAACCTCCTTGCAATCATGTTGCCCGCTGCACATAGTTTACGACGCCTCTGTTCAATGTCTGCCGTATCTTTTAGGTCGTCGGTGATAATGTGACCCAAGTACGGAAATTCGTGCACAAATTCCAGCCGATGGCTTCCGAGGAAAATTTGAGGTTCTGCAATATGCTTAAGCGATCTCGGGAGCAGCGACATGCACTGGGTCTTGGTTTCGTTGTAGATTATATCAAATTCCTCTGCATATTGGCGGCAAGTGTCGATGAGTCGTTGGAGACCTTGCACTGATGGGGAAATCAGAACCATATCGTCGGCGTAACAGAGGTTGTTTATAGTAGTTTCATTGACAGTGCATCCGATTGGGAGCGAGTTCAGTTTGACGTTCAAGGCATCTGTGTACGTATTAAACAGGTATGGAGAGAGAATGCCCCCTTGCCGAAGCCCGTTTAGGGAGCCGAAGGTGTAAGATAATACGTTTCCCCATTTGACACAGAATTGCTGTGTGGAGAACCAGCAATGTAAAATGCCAATTAGATATAGGGGTGTGCCCCTTTTATGCAGCTTCAGGAAGAGCTTCAGGTAGTTTACTCTGTCAAATGCTTTTCTCACAAAACAAAGGAAAACAGGAGAGGCTGATGATAGGTAGTAGTTCAGCAATTCTTTCAGTATGTAGATGCAGGTGTCGGTTGAGTGGTTTGCTTTAAACCCGAACTGGTTGTCAGTGGTGTGTAGAAAGGGGAGAAGTCTCACTAGAAGAACAGACTCAAGTATCTTCGATGCGATCGTTGTGATTGCAATCGGCCGGTAGTTGCCAGGGTCAGCTGCATCCTTTAGCTTGTTTTTGATTAATGGTATCAAGTGAACTAAGAGTAGGGAGTCTGGAAGAAACCGGTGAATTATGCACGCATTGAATAGGGCAGCTAGCAAAATGTAAATTATCGGATGGCAGAGTTTGAAGGCCTCTGCAGGAAGACCATCACAGCCGGGCGATTTATTATTAGGTAGGCTGTTTATGGCATCGCTGATGTTACCTGGCGTAAAACGGTCTGCAAAATGAAATTGAATGTTATCAGTAAGGAGGTTATCTACATCCCTTCGGGAATCTTGATCATTTATGCAATTCAGGATATTGTTGAAGTGATCGCCCCACATATTTGCAATAGCTTCGTCTCCGACTGCTTCCCCTACTCTCTGTGATAGCTTTTTAGTTTTGGGATTAGACATGCATTACCCTTAAACAATCATTTTCATTCGTATTGGAACTCTTAACATTAATGGTCTTTCAGATGTAAACAAACAGATGAATTTGAATACTTTTCTTACCTATCATAATATTGATATCATTTTCTTACAAGAACATAATATAAAGACTATGAGCAATATTACTTTTTGTTAAATTATGATGACGTTGTTCTGAATCCAACCTTAAATATTAAGGGTAGAACTGCAATAATGACAAATAAGAAACTAAATGCTAAGATAATAAGCATTTATAAACATGCTAGCTCTAGACTAAGTATGATTAGAGTAAACATTCAAGGAGAAGAGATTAATGTTATGTGTATTTATGCACCCTCTGGGGCGAATTGTCAGGGTGAAAGAGAAAACTTTTTTGAGGAAGTTATGGTCCCTCTTATGCAAAACAATGTAAGTAGATGTATTGTTGGAGGTGATTGGAATTGTATTATAAGTAATAAGGATTCTTCTGAACCAAAAACTTCAAATTTTTCAAATACGTTAAAACAAATTGTCAGTGTCTTAAAATTGAAAGATGTACATAATATTATCCCAATAATTCCTGAATATACATTTATGAGGAAAAATTATGCTGCAAGATTAGATAGAATATATTTGCTGACTTAATCGCAAATGTGAAATATTCAAAAACAGTAGCAGTATCAATTTCTGATCAATCTTGTATTTTATGTGATGTTAAATTAGAATATGTGTTACAATTTGGGAAATCATATTGGAAACTTAATGTTTCTCTTCTTGAGGTTTCGGGAGTTAAGGAGGATTTTAAAGACCATTCGATAAAATGGAAAAGAGAGATATGTAATTATGATTCCATGCTTGAATGGTGGGAGAAACTAGTAAAGGTTAAAGTTAAGGAATTTTAGAGTAAAGTGGGTTGTATGAAAAAGAAAATGAGATATAATATGTTGAATATTCTTGAAAATAGACTAAGGTCTTTACATGAAACTGCTTACGTGACAGAGAACCCTGATATGGAAGAAATAAAGAGAATTAAAAATAGAATCCAAATAATTAGGGATGAACTGAACGAAGGTATTAAGATAAGAACAAGATTAAAAGACATACAGTGTGGCGAGAACATGTCAAAATACTTCATTGGTAAACAACGAGAAAGGCAAGTTAAGAAAATTATGACTTGTGTGAGGGATAAGTGGGGAACAGAATTCCGGTCATTTCCAGCCATTCAAACGTCTTGGCAGTTTTACTCAGATTTGTACTCCTGTGATATAGGAGATCAAGATATGCAAACAAAACTTTTAAAATATATAGAAAGTAAACTTGATGATGGTGATAGAGAATTTATAGAACAGGAGTTTGATAAGAAAAAAATATTTCGTACAATGAAAAAATTTGCAAACAGTCGAACTCCAGGTATTGATGGGCTCCCAGTTGAATTTTATATAGCGAACTGGGATATCATAGGCGATGATTTTACTGAATTAGTAAATTTTATATTAAGAATTATAAGGGTATAATTACACTTATAAAGAAGGATGGTGATGAGAAAGACTTGAAAAATTGGAGGCCAATTTCCCTACTTTGTGTAGACTATAAGATCATTGCGAAATTACTCTATAGCTGAAAGAATGAAATTAGTAATGGGGGAAATCATTAATGAAGGTCAATACTGCTCAGATCCCGGGAGAAGCATTGTACAATGTAACATGCTTATAAGGGATACTATGTATTATGTTAATGAGAATGATAAAGAGGCAGCATTCTTAAAACTTGATTGTTACAAAGCATTTGATATGGGAAATACAAAATTTCTGCTAAAAATAATGAGTAAAATCGCATTTGGGGAAAAATACGTTGGTTGGATAAAAATGTTGTACGAAAATGCTGAGAGCGCATTATGTATAAATAACCTCATTGGTGAATTTTTCGCAGTATCCAGATCGGTAAGACAAGGGAGCCCTTTGAGCATGATGTTGTATGCCTTGTACCAGGAACCTTTTTATGCAGCCTTAAAGGCAAACAACTCTGTTACACCACTATTCCTGTCTGGGGGCTTTACGATCAAAGCCATTGGTTATGCAGACGACACGAATATCATCATTTGCTCTGATAATAGTTTATTAGAAGTCGATTGAATAGTTGGAGAATTTGAAAAGGCAACTGGAAGCAAAATTAATAGAAAAGGAAAATCTAGAATTTATGGCATGGGGAAATGGAAATTTAAGAATGTATGGCCTATTGATTGGATAAAAAAGGAAACCTTGTATTTATATACCTTGGGGATTTTTCATTGCAGCAATTATCAGCTTACGCTACGACAAAACTGGAGTAAGGTGATAAATGCATTAGAGTGTCAAAGTAAATTGCTCTTTGGCAGAAAATGAACAATCTTTCAAAGGTCTGCTTATATCAATACCTGTTTATTAGCAAAACTTTGGTATGTTGGCCACATATATCCTTCGAGCTATAGTTACGGGAACTTGATTGAGAAGATAAGTTTCAAGTTTTCATGGAATGGTAGATATGAACCCGTGAAAAGAACTACTGTGTATAGGAAAAAGAGGGAAGGAGGTTTGAATATGTTTAACTGTGTAACCAAAGCCTTTGCATTATTAATCAACTCTTTTCTGAAAACTTATATAGGTAGTAAGGGTATGCAATATTTGTTATTACATTATACTTCCCTAAGATTGGTGAACTTGATACCCAGCGAAGTAAGTGAAGGTTTAGCGGGTAAGCATCCAAGTCCTTATTATAGTATTATTTTGGATGGAGTTGATACATGTATCGATTGTCCTATGTTTCCAATAATTCCCAATAAGATTTTGTACCATTTTTTACTGAAAAAAGCACCTATTACTGTTCAATCAAGATATTCCCTTTTTAACTGGAAATTAATATGGGTAAATTTTCATGAGAGTAAATTTATAAGTGTTTTTGATAAAGATCTGATATATAAGTATCCACATGATGTATTAATGACAAAACAAAGATTGTACACGTTTAACCTGTCTGGAAACAATTTATGCGATCATTGTAATATGATAGAAAGTTCAATTCGTTTGTTTTATTTTTGTAAGAGAAACAGACCTGTATTTGATTGGTTCTTAAGTAGAATTGAGGATATTTGTGGTTTGAAGCCTAAAAATAACATCAGGTTTTTATATTTTGATATAAATTGTAAAGATCTTCGAGTCAAGAATATATGTATTTTATTCCTGTGTTCTTATATTACAACTATGTGGTCATGCAGAAACACAAATTTATTGCCTGAAAATATAAAGGACCGTGTCAGAATGAAGTGCTTCATGCAATACAAAGACGATATAAAATTAATTTTTGATAATGCTCTTAAGATTACGAAAACGTTTGGGAAATTCTTGGAAGAATTTAATTCATTATAGAACGGTCATTTATATTTGGTAGAATCAAATCATGCTAAATTCATCGTAAACAATTATTGTAAATATTGTATGTAGATTATTAAATAATAATAAAAAAAGAATGACTGACAACATTACATCTCTGGGACATTTAGAGATCTGATCACTCCGACGCATGGTGTGCAAGCATAAGAACAATGTACGTGCCCATAGGTATTGTTTAAATCAGGGCTAGGATGAAATAACTCAGCACCTTCAAGATAAACTGCCGATTATGACGGATTTTACACGAGTTATTTGTGACTCTTGTAAAAGCTTTAAGCCTACGAATATTTACATTACCGAGACCAAAATAAGGTGACATTTACAGTAAGATCAATTAAATTATACACAATGCATGAGTTAACAGGAAGGTCTTAAAAGGAAACTAAAACTCAGGTATGTATTTGCTCTAAAAAGACGCGTTCCTCCATATTCTCGAATTCCAAGACCCACCTCCAGGTGGTCTTGCGCAGATCGAAGCTGCCCTACGCAATCTTGGCTACGAGATCTATACTTCTAAGGGCGGAGCCTGACTCAAAATGGCGGTTGGAGTAATGTCAGTATTAACAGTTCTGAATGGAGTACCATATCATGAATACCGTGGGTGTCATACATGAATTCTTGACTTCGGTAGATGATTATACAATCAATTCATATCATTATGCCTTAATTAAGAAGTCAAGATTTGCGACTGGATTTCTGGTCCCAATATAAACACATAAGGAAGTTGTTAATTAACTTTAATTATAACCTACAATGTGTTGGTAAGTGGAGAATTGATATGATATATGATATAATATGATAGGATATATATATATATATATATATATATATATATATATATATGTATATATATATATATATTATATGTATGTATATATATATACATATATATATATGCGTATACGTACATATACATACACAACCGTATTTCTGATAATTTCATGTCATCTGTACCACTCCAGTCTTAAATTTTCGACATTTTTCCGGAACTGAAGGCTTCAGTTTGAAAGTTTATATATATATATATATATATATATATATATATATATATATATATATATATATATATATATATATATATATATGTGTGTGTTTATATAAAAAAATATATATACACACATCTGTTGTTATCCACATCCTGACTCAGTCACTTAGAGAGATAATGTTTAAAGATTTTATGTACAATTTATCACAAGAGGAAGAAACACACACACATACATATATATAATAATACATTTATATATGTGAGCACGTGTGTTCATGCTCTCATGAAGCATCATAATATGGTAAAATGAAAACAGTATCTTTTGTCTTTTAAAGTTAGATGATCAGCAGGCAGCAGCCAACGTTTCACGTTGCAGGGATTAGGTACTTGACGGAAGACTTCATTACTAGTGATGGATTACTGGGTGGTATTCTAGCCCTGACAGATGGTTGATGCTCTGTTCTACATAACGACTTCAGGTTTTACGATGCCATCACGTAAGGGGCATTACGACTTCCATTTTTCATCTCTCTTTTTTTTTCTGTCGTATATGGCTACTGTTTTTGTGTAAACGTAATTTTCATTTATGGCCTCTTGAAAATCTTTTGCGATGTTTATGATCTTTGTGAAAATTTCCATTTACAATAACTGCCACGAAGAAATGAATTTCACATACAATTTTATATAGATTTATCGATTAATGAAAGTGTCTGCTGTACGAAGGTAATCATCACTTGATAATTAATCGCAAGGGAACGATAGACTTTCTTTGCCAAGAGAACCTTTCCCGTTCGACTTTTTTTGGTGGACATATTAGCTCGTTCAATCGGCCACCTTATATTATAAAGTAATTTTACTCTAACTTTCGCTTAGTGCTTCTGAAGATTGAGTCTGAAATAAGGATTTGAATGTAGTTAGATGTAAAACCAGACAGGGATAAAGGCAGAAATCATACAAGCAGACTTCATTTCAGCAAAATGTATTACCTTTTTGCTGGTTGAATTTGCGCAAAAGTGTTTACCTTATGCGTGAAAAAATATCAGAAATGATTTTTTATGTGAACTCTGCTGCCAATTCAAGATCATTTTCACGAACATTCTCTGTGGATAAGTTAATAATAGGAAATATTATCCATAATCTACAAAAGAGCAAAAATAACTAAAAATCTCGGGTACAACTTGATGTTTTGCTTTTTTTTTTTTTTTTATCTAAAAGGCATACTTATAGTCCACTTATGCTGTAAAGTAACACATACCAATCTATTGCTCGCTTGACGGGTTAAAAAGAGAGCAACGATTCTCAAACCCCACAAGATTAAATAACAATGCTTACATTTTTTTTTACCCTCATCATCAATACCTTACGCATTATCAAATCTTAATTTGTCATTTGTATACCATAATTTATATTTTTCGTGCTAATTTGATTGTGCCCAATCTATTCTCTGGCCTGTTCCAAATGAACCTGTTCTTATTCAATACAAAAATTAACGAATACAACATTTACAGTCAGCTAATAATAAAATGACCCCGCCACGACTGGTAGCATTTACATCTAATATCCGAGTTCCTCTTCCTCAGGGAATCCTTGAACAACTTCAGAAGGTCAAGGTCGCCGCTTAGAGTCCTTCAATGATACTTTGTCCGTTCAAGAATAATTTCAGGTCCTTCCTACCCTTCAAACAGAGTTAGCTTCATAACTAATCTACATAAGCACAAAATGCCAAGCATATCAGCAAGAAAAAAAAAATTTAGATAAGTACGGGATAATAATAAACATAAGTCATTTAATCGCTCGTAAACTTACCGAATTAGCAACACTCTTCAAAGTACGAAGAAGTGATAAACACCTATCGGACACGCATGTAATGAGAGAGAGAGAGAGATACGGGAAACACCGGGGGAGGTTTCGCAATGTTAGATCTTGTCTGTAGTCCGATCAAGTTGTACGATATCACATCCCGGATATCTGTTGCCTTTTATTAATGAGACTCAGAAATAAACAGGATTTTCCCTTTAAAAGTTCACAACCAATGACATATACTAAATGGGTCAAACAACTTCAAAGCGAGAAATTCATTCACTTGAGTCTGCACACTTTTGATGCATACGTTGAGCATAAACTAAACACACAAACATGCTCGGTAACTGATATTTTTGTGTTCAATGTTTTACTGTAACAAAGGTATCCAAAACTGTGAGGAAACTGAAAATTTAATTCGGCACTATTGCTATTATAATTACACATTACTAACCTGGACTTTGTAGCTGAAATGAACCATATTATGACTAGTTAATTTGGGCTACTCAGACTCTTTCCTACACAAAGATACCTCCACAGGCAAGAAAACTTTTTGCGGTAAAATAAAATAAATAAATAAATATAATAAATAAATAAAAACCGAATGAAAATGGGAAAAAAATCATCAAGCTACTGTCATCTCAGAATTGGAAAACATCTCCGAAGACAACACGAGCAGGACTCCTCTCAAGAGACAACAAGGAGATTATATAATCCACTTCTACGAGTGCATTAAATCAGATGAAAGTGAAGGCAGAAACACACGCAAAATCAATATGCAACAGGATTGAAGCAAAAAATAAGACGACAATTTAATACTTTGATATCCACAACTGTGAACTTAAAAGTGATTGAAAACGAACTTGAAAGTGATTGAAAACAGCGTCTCTTTAAAGTGAACCCATAAAGATTGGATATGCAAAACTTGGAATGTCAGATTTTCTTCAACTATGCTGCATTTGAATTTTGCTGCTTAAGGATTCAGCGATAATAATTATCCCATAATATGCACATGCTGATCTGTTATCAGGTTGTAAAGTGGTAAGTAACGCCGACTGGATAATTATTTTGAAATAATTTGAGTAACTTCAAATATAGTGTGCAAAGTTAACACTATTTAGTATACATATTTTTCACTTGTAATTTATCGAATCTAACTTCATCTCTTCAATAAACTAGCTTGTACGGTGATCGTTGTTTGCAGCAATTTAAAACAGAGAGTTCTAAAATGGCAAATATTTTGAGCGACATTTTAGAAATATATTTCGGAAACAATATCTCAATTTACAGTTTTATCAGTGTGCATCATCAAATATCTTTGATGATGCGTTGTACGCACAATAAATCTTGCTCAACATGACGTGTGTGTTCACTATGGCTAGAGAGAGAGAGAGAGAGAGAGAGAGATTCACAGTAATGTACTCTAACAAATACTTCATGGTCTATGCACTGAAACAACGGATTTGATCACGAATCACTTTAGCTGTTATGGATTTTTATTCATTTTGAATACTATACTGTGCTTCTCACACGTGTACACATACACACACACACACACACAACGAAATTCCAACTTCAGACAATATCGGGTATTAACTACCAAATGTCCATCTCACTGTAGTCAAAATATTACGAAAGCGTTGTACATGTTTACTCATTCGATAGTTGACTTTTGAGTGTTAATGCACTTCGGTACATACCCAAACCTAATTCTCTCTCTCTCTCTCTCACTCTCTCTCTCAGTACAAACAACAAAATGGAACCTTCATCAAGGACTTAGTAATAAAGTAAAAGATTTCCAGTGTTAAGACAAAAAAGGCAAAACGCAAAAACCTCTCTGGAGAATCACAAAAGAATATAGTGTTGAACTTCTTAACGATCGAATTCTGGACATGTCCGAGCTATAAAAAGCAGCAACATACAAAGGAATAAAACGACTGAACTACAAATCTGATAAATTTCGTTCAATTGATTACATTTTGAAAATAGGTTTCATTGTAAATTTTACACGTGATGTCAAAATACGATATGATGTTTAGAAAGCCGCTATAAACGTTCACACACACATCTATATATATATATATATATATATATATCATATATATATATATATATATATATATATATATATAGATATATAGAGCGAGATGAGAGAGAGAGAGAGAGAGAGAGAGAGAGCCTAATTATATTTTTGAAAAAAATGAAAAAGCCTGAAAGAGCACATAGACCAATTCTAAATAACATATTAACAAAATACGCTCACTTCATTAGAAAAATAAACAAACACAACCGTTCCTTCGTATCTCCTACCTCCATAAAGTTCAAAACACAATGTTCCATGGCACAGATACCATAAAGGAAAGGTAAGGCCTTATTACAATAAATGATGGATAATAAAAATCAAAGGGAATTGTCTCTTTATGTTTATCGCAATCCTAAAAACAGCCTTTGCAGCCCCAAGCTTTAGTCAATTCAAGTTGTAACATTTGGTTTTACACATACCATAGGGCATTTATGTATTAAAATTATTTTACACAACAAAGTGCCTTTTATCATGATCACTCAAGTCTTTTGGTGTACATGCCTATCAGAAAAGGTATACTTTTTCCACTTGTATTTTCCTTGAGACTTTACTGATAGGCTTCCCTTCACTTGTCATCATCTCACGTCAGTCTTACTGCTGACAATTTTCTTCAACTCACTCTTTCTCTCTCTCTCTCTCTCTCTCTCATGACATTAAGGAACTGACACTTCACTCAAATAAGTAACAAAGAACGAAGAACGGGCAAATTGATACAATAACCACTAAAGTTATATAGAGAAAGTGTAAGGATGGTATAAGGGCGGCTTTTGCGAGTAGGTACCCTAAAGCAAAGGAAACCAAACGTTTCCAAATGGTAGGACAGCTGCATCTATTATAACGCAAATCGAGATATGAAGAACTTGGTTAGTTGGTCATAAACATGACAAGGGCAGAGAAACGAAGCATCCGAGTAATCCATTCCCACAGGCAGTGGCAAAGATGTTACGACTACGCAAAACATATTTGAGAGCGTTTCATAATTAAACCCAACTCAAACCTGAAAGTGTTGCGTAATTAAACGCAACTCAACGCAGTAACAATGAAAGTCTACCTGAAACTTGGGCAGTTTAAGATCATACTTGAACTTGGTTGCCGTTTCATATACTCTGCGTTATACTTAGGCCCCATCCACACGGACGAGCTTTGCTCGACGAACTTTGTTCGATGTGACGTCAGAAGCGTAGAAACCGCCGCAAAGTTCTGACTTTTCTTGTTGTTTCTACGCTTCTGACGTCACATCGGACAAAGTTCGTCGACCAAAGCTCGACCGTGTGGACGGGGCCTTACATGGTAATATTTCACTTGGCACTTCCTAACCGTATCATTTTTTTCCTGCATTATATCACCTGTAACTGACAACTGTTGTCACGCCTGCAATAAAGGGTGTAGGGGTCCATGAACAACTTCATTCTTATCATATGAAGTTTTCTATACCAAGAATCTTCTCTATCAAAAGATTCATCTATTTTAATCTTTTTCTCTTTCTTATCTTTTCAGAAGTTGTCCATGCTTATGCGCTTATCACGGGTAAGCCTATAACTGTTATCATAGATAACTATCTCAAACGTCCGTATAAATGATAAGAACCGCCGTTCGCGTGGCAAATGACTCAGAGTATGTGGAAACGAAATTCCCGTCGTTTTGTGTTATTGACATTGGAAAACTGTTCTCGTTACAAGCGGTATAATCTCATTTCTTGCTGCTGAAAGAAAATTCATCTCATGATGAAAGATGTTTCTCTTACTATACAAGGAATTTACGCGTTCATCAAAATTCATAATAAGAAGTTTACTTATGATAATGAAAAGTTTCCCTGAAACCTAAAAAAAAAAATTTAATATTAGTTTTCAACGCATTGGGATGAAATTCACGTATCTTTATATCATACGGTTTTCGCGGTCTTATACGCATTATGCGTTAGGCACGGTCTGTGACTATGGAGAGAGAGAGAGAGATGAATTGATGAATCTGAAACGACTAACAGTCCTACCTGAAGTAAAATTTCATGATTTACGCTCTCAATTACCTCTGAGACTTCCAGAAAGAAAGGTAAAAAAAAATCATTTGAGGTTTACATTACGAATTTATAAGATTAACCTTAGCTTTGCTTTACTCTGCTTATCAAAAGACCAGCAGTGAAGTAATCGTGGTAATGCTGCTGTCAACATATGCCTGTTGTGTGACAACATCGGAAACGAGACAGATATGATGCCAGAGACTTTCTGAAGTTATTACATACAAATTAGAATGCCAAATGCACGGCTGCATGAAGTCAATTGACAGGTTGAAAGAATGAATATGTAAACAGTTGTTCTACATTGTTGGTTACATGTGCTTGAAAATTGTATTTTGAGTTATGGGGAAAAAAACAAGCGAAGAGAATTAAGAGCAATAGTTTCGTGTTATATTTCAGGATTCGCGCTATCAAGTTATTTTGAGTTCAACAACAAAAGTAAAACCATCCATTTGAGGCCTTATATTATGATAAGATACTCTTCATGGAATTGATATGACTCGTCTTGCTTGGAAGTTGGTATTCAAAATTATGCTAATCTTTAGCTGATAAAACTAGGCCCCATCGATTCAGAGGAGTCTAGTCAACTAAAAAGATGACAAAATATCCAAAATCAAAGCAAGAAAGAGATAAGCCGCATGGGAGAAACTTGAAAAATTTATGTGGTCGAGAAGCAGTCATCTTGAAAAATAGGTGTGTGGATGAGAAAGTGATCATCAAGTCGTCAAGTTCCACACTCTGGCCTCTGAGGTTCCATATGGTGGAGCGACCAACAAGGGAGGACATTACTGGAATCTCATCGTCTTTGACTAAAATCTCTCTTGAAAACAAGAAGCCATGAACAAACGTGGCGCTGGTTATAACAATTTCAGATTTCCGCTTTTCAAAAACGTAATTGGATGTAGTTATACTTTTTTTTCAAAAGGTAAGGAGTGGACAGCAGTTAATTAAGAGATTAAACACCTCGAACACATCTCAGGCATTAGAAAGAAAAAAAGATTACGTGCAAAAATATTTATTTAACTCAGTCCTAACAGGATGGAATACAAGCATTTATATAAATTGGTTGATGTGTTATTAATGATCAGAATACTATACATTTCTCAAAAATACTTTCGCCGAATTCGTTATAACACTATCTAAATTATCTTAATTCTGAGAACTGATATAATCTTTCTTAACTTTCCATAAAGCAAAAATACTGCAGCTACTCTAATCTATTTTTTTTTTCAGATTAGTCCTAATCATGTATAAGATACTCGAGAGATTGAACGCGTAATAAAAAAAATGAGAATGCTAGTCATATCAAAGGAAAGATACTCGAGACATCTTGGTGAAGTGCATTTTCCTTGGTATACCGTCAGCACAAGACGATATCGGTGACGTAAGTTGGTTTGAAAGTGAAACGGTTTTGTTTGCGTGGGCAAGTAGATGTGTGTGTGTGTGTGTGTCCCTCTTAAACTCATTGCGAAGCGGAGGAAGCGCTCAGGTTTCGTCTGTACAAGTATCGTCTTTGTTTCTGACAACCCTAAGAAGCTGGTGTCTTGATAATGTCAGTCTCGTTAAATTACACTGCAACATTTTACGAAATGAAACACCGATCTAGCTCTACTAGGTTTGGAAGGTGTCTTGTTAGTCTTTTCTTACTGCGGGGTATTGTATTCAGTTACATTCTGCATCCGTTCTGGGTATGCAGTTTTATCTTTATATATTTGAAGAATTAATGCCATGGTTGCGTTATACATAAATGGGTATACACACATGGCTAACATAGGATATACCATTTGGTGTGTAACATTGTACGCCCATTTTCGTTAGGGCAAGATTCCTCATGATTCTCGCCCTACAATTCTCAGTTGGGGCATATCACTTTAGGCACATTCATTACGGGCACCAATTACCACTATCATCTGCCACATTTCCATTTCTGATCGCACTAACTTAAACACACATTCCTTATCCTATGCTTGATTTCTCTCATCAGTCCATCCATAAAAGTAAGAACCATCCACGTAGGCATAGATCCCTCTTGTCTGGGACCTACTTGTAAACCAAAAGTCATTCAATATCCACTTGTTTTAATTCAAGCTTCCCTAAAATGACAAACCTCCTCCTTGGACACGGAGCCAACAAACCAGAAATGATGTTTCCTATGCTCATTGGAAGACACTTCACAGCTTTAATGGACCAAGTATCCAAAACATGAACTGGATAACATCGGATAACGAAGGTCCCTGTTTTTCTAATTTCCTGTTATCTAGCTCATATGATTACAACATGCAGCATTACTTACATTTTAGCAGAGTACAATTAAATCTTGATATAATTTCTAATACAATGTCAAATCTTGATCTAATTTCTAATACAATCAAAATTTATTTGTTCAAACCAAGATTCGCTCTTCAAAATTATCATCTTCCAGATAATTAACTGTTACATATCTTAACACATACGATACCTTAGCTACAGAAACTTAATTTTCAAAGGATTTACAATATCGGTATTTTTTTGACAATAACAATAAAAATATTCAACAGACACTTACTAAAAGGTAAGCAATTTAAAACTCATACTCCAAATACTGTTTCGTGAAATTTTTTGACAAACTTCCTTTGTAGACCGTTTTTAATAACCAACGGTCAAAGCAGAATTTACTTTTGACAAATGATAACAATTCTCTCAGGTTCTTATGTTTTGTTCTGCTGACCCAAACCGCATAAAGATACCCAATAACTAACGCTAGCATACTGTTTGTCACCTTCCGTGGTCTATTCGGAAAATATAACATTAGGTTATTTATAAAACAGTCCTGTGCTACATTACAAGTGTCATGCAACACGTTTTGGAAATACCACAAAATAGGTCTTAACTGAACGCAAAAGTAAAACATGTGTAAGATATATTCTGTTTCTACACACTTATCACACCAGTCATGATCTTAAGTTTTAAAATACTTAACCGTTGGTTAGTGGTAATAACGCCATGTACATATTTATACAGAAATTCTCAACATTTCCAATGAATACACTGTTAACTCTTTTCCATATCACTTTCCAGTCATAGAGAGGATACTGCTCTTCAATCTTCGGTGGGAGCGCTGGGTTTTAAGTGCGAGTAAATGTCCGTGTTAGTCAGTACCGGAAAGCTCTTATGCTTAGATACTATACGAAACACCGAAATGGCCATCGAAAAAAACCAAGGAGAACTGTACACATATTCTCGTAGAGTGGGCGTCTCGAACAAGGAGTTTATCCTCATTTTGCAATAATATACACTTAGTCCTATATTATTTTTAACCGCTCGTAATGCCGTGCAACTAAAAATCGACAGAGCTTTAGAATGAGTATCAATAATTCCTAAACCACCTTCAAATTTACTTAAACATAGTGTTTCTCTTCGAATTGGGCGATACATACCTTTCCAAAGATAATTAAATACACATGAATTAATTTCTGAAACATACTTCTTTATAGGCGGAACAGTATGCGCCATATACCACTCCTTTGGCAACAGCAACGAAATGATAAGTATTCCCTTCTGAAAGATTGTTAAAGGTCGGACACACATCATATTTACTCTCACCTTAATTTTATTTACCAACAATTTCCAAGTCTCATCACAAGTTTCCTCAAACCCCGTATGATACACAATACCAAGGATCTTTAGACAGGATGTATTTTTCAACCATGATGCTAGGGCCTTACCTTCACAGTTCCCAAAGCCGATAACAGTTGTTTTTTCTTTCCTCAGACTTGCACCTGTTGCTACTTCAAATCTATTAATTACCTTGTCACATTCATAAACCAAAGTTAAGTATATCTTAGTTTAACCAGACCACTGAGCTGATTAACAGCTCTCCTAGGGCTGGCCCGAAGGATTAGATATTTTTACGTGGCTAGGAACCAATTGGTCACCTACAGCTTATTGTGGGATCCGAACCACACTTATTCGAGAAATGAATTTCTATCACCAGAAATAAATTCCTCTGATTCCGCAATGGCCGAGCCAGGATTCGAACTTCGGACCACCGGATTGGCAGCCAGGCGCGAAAACCCCTCTTCCAGCGAGGAACTCAGAAACAGACAATTCAGTAGACACAAAAGCATAGAGGTCATCTGCAAAACCTTGTAGTTTTACTTTTTTCATATTGGGAAAAGTCGGTGTGGTTATGTTTGGGTTTCTAATTATCGCTCTAAGACAGAGGCTCTTGAAACAGACAATAAACGTGCACAGACAAGGGACACCCTTGTCTTACTGAGCGGGTCACACGAAAGGAATCACTAGGAGTAACATTTATGCATATACTACTCTCGCAATTTCTATACAATATTTTTATCATATCATTAATTTTTTTAGGAAAACCAAATTTATACAATACCTGATACAAAAAGTCAAAATGTACCAATCGAGACTCAGTACAAACATATCCTTCTTTGCATCTTGTGCATAGAAAAATAGATCCTTAGTGGTATAATTGCAGTTTATTATTGACCTACCAGGAACAGCGCAGTATTGTCCATCTGATATAACCTATGGCATCGCATTTAGGAGTCTATTTTTCAACACCTTTCCAAACACTTTATAGTCGGCATTAAGCAAGGTAACTAACTGGTCTCCAGTTTTCAATATCGGTCCTGTCTCCCTGTTTAGCAAGTAATTTAATAATACCTTTGTTATGCGTTAATGACATGGTTCCAGCTACATTTATATACCTCAGCGTGTCAAGAGACCCATCTTTGACGACTCCCCAGAACTTTTTGTAAAATTCAGTGGGTAACCCATCACAACCGGGAGATTTATTGTTGTTGCATACTTTTAATCGCGCGCCACACTTAGTCTTCTTGAAGTGTGTTATCCAAACCCTCCATCTTCGAAGGATCAACAATCGGCTGACAGAAATTAAAAAAAATATTCCATCATAGATTTGTCACCCTGTACAGTTGTAAACACTTCTTCAAAATGTTTTTTAAAACAAGTTAAGATTCCATCTGTATTTTCAAACACTCTTCCATCTTTCGAAACTATTTTGGAAGTGCTATGACCACTACTTCCATACTTCTCCCTACCTAACAAGTATGCAGACACTCTCTCACCTTTAACAACTGCCTCATACGCACCTGTAGTAATTTTAACAAGCCATATCTCTCATTTGATCATTTTTTACTCAGTGTAACAAAAAACCGTTTACCTTCCAGTTTTGCCCAGTCCCACCAAATTTGTATATTATCAAAAGGACTTTTGGATAATTTCAAATCCTCCCAACATTTCTTAAACATCTCAACAGTATATTCGGTTTCTAACAATTGCACATTTAATTTCCAAATCCCTTTACCCATTTTACTTTGATTTACCTTTAGTGTTAAAACCACCATGATGTGATCAGAGAAGCTTAATGGTATAGTTTGAGAATTCACAATGTCTTTGAAAAGACCTACAGTATAGATTCTGTCAAGTCGGGAACCATATCCATTTCTAACATAGGTATATTCTGGAATTCCGCCCGAGAATTGATAATTATCTTTCAACTTTAATTGTTTAATGAGAGCAATTAAAGCCTTTGATACCAGCTTATTGTTTGCACTACTACAATCTCTTATGGTTGTCACATAATTAAAATCTCCCCCTTTGATCAGCGCGTTTGAGTTGTGTTTTAAAAAGAACAGCACTTCCTTTCGGAAAAAATCCTACCTCTCTTTTACCTTGTTCTTTCCTGCAGGGGCATAAATATTAACGACAGGAATCATTCAACCATCATACAATATTTTCACACCCTGGATTCGCCCATTTGTATCCATTTCGTCCCTCAGAATTTTTATACCTTTTTGCTTAGAAATACAAATCAACGTTCCACCCTTCAAGAGAACAGTGGGATTAAAAATAATATAAAAATATCTGCTTATGTACTCTAGTAGAATCTGATAAACGTTTCAGATTGTGTTCTTGCAATAACAGAATACTAATACCATAATATTTCAACATGTGAACAACTTTCATTTTTTTACCTACATCATGTAATCCGTTGACATTCAAGGTTGCAATTTTTATTAACATTGCTTATGTTTATAGATAATCACAACTTTTTCTTTTTCACAGCATTTTTACCTACACCTTTCTCTGATTTTTGCTCCTTCCGTTCTTCTGGAGATAAGGATTCCCTAGTAAATTTCAATCTCCCTACTTTTTCTAGGTTTAAATTCCATTTTTCTTCAGTAATTGCTTCTAGTGTATGAGCATCCATATCGGTAGAAAAATGTTCATCTCCACCGTCTAAAAGTATATCCATTGACTCATCCTCACGGTGTACCGATGCTATCACCACTATCTCCTGTAAGCCTTCACATTCTTGTGCTTCCTTTCCACTGTCGCCTTTATTCTTTGCAGAAAACAAAACAGTTTCCTTTATTTGAGGGCCCTCTTCTGTTTCTTTCACCGACCCTTCTAAAACTTCATGAGTTTCTACAGAATGTTCAATGTCATTGAAATCCGATAACGCAGTATCCTGTACATGTTCTACCTAGTGGCTGCTTTTTTTCAACGACCGTTTCCACACTACTTAAGTTTACTAACTCCATATCCGAGTTCATTCTCACTCTATTGTTTATGGTATTTCCTTCGAGTACCAGGTTTGACTGCTCCTGTGGTGTACTTTCTCCGGTGATTTCTCCATTATTCATGTCACTTTTCTGCACTCCTTCCTTCACTCGATACTGGTCTCTCAGCAGATGAACACGGGAAATCGGTCATGTCAAAAAAGTTTTGTCTGCCCTCCCTGTCCGTCTCACAATTCAATATGACCAACAATACAACATTTATAGCATGTCTACACTTGGCCCTGATACAGAAAGGCAATCGTATGACCGCAAATATTCACTGAAGATGGAATATTACTTTTCACGACCATCTTAACTGTACGAATACCGTTCAACAAACCTTTAGCTTTCCCATACGAATAACGATTGTGTCTAATTTAAAACACTTTTCCGTATCGGCTCAAAACCCCAAGTAGGAGCTCATTCTCCATATCAAAGGAGCATAACGAACGGAAACATATGTTTACTTGAGTTTACTACTCTTACCGTTTTCCCACTGCCAAATTCAATCAGCTTGTCATCAAACTTTTGAATGAATTCTTCAAAAAAACAGGTGTTCTTGAAATTTCACTATAACCCTGTTGTTGGCCATTTGCTGGAATCCCGCTATGAAAAATGACAAAACACGCCGTCTCATAATTTGGGCGAACAGAAAATTGTAGGCCAATTGAATCAGTCCTCTTCAGGTGTCCTAAAGTCGCACTGTAGTGATCTACACTTGTGCTGGCCATTTCCTTAATGGGTGAACTGCCTGTCATGCAGTTTAGACGAACCATGGTTTTAGATAAGTCCAGGAACGACCAAACACACGTCCGCACTCGGCGAAGGTTCGTATAAGACTCTTCTAACTCATATTTTGAATACTTGCTATAGTTAAGCAGTGGAGACATTTTATAATTAAGTGACAGGATGACGGAATTACCTAAGAACACCCCTTGTTTGTCCTATTTCTCTTCATATAATTCCACTATAATAACATGCTTAGAAGAAGTTATTTTCACAAGAGTAGCAACAGTGTTTAAAAGTATGTATGGTTCATTTTATTTGGGCCAGACAAGTAAGGAATTATAGGGCAGAATAAATCAACATGAATATTAGCGTAAGTACAAATCATATAGGATTCATTAGTAAAAATGTTGTTTCCAAAAATATCTTTGACTTTTCATTTATACGCAAACCAAAAAGAAAATAAAATTAACCTAAGACCAGGTCTATACAGTCTTGACTTCCTTCTGAGCAATATTTTCTCAGGAGATTTCAACGAGACTAAAAAATTTCGGTAATTCGGGTTATCGTCGTTGCCTCGAATTGTTTCATCACTGTTCCCGAATTATTGTAGATAGCTGTTCCTCATCTGCAGATTCAATTCAAATGTAATAACTGCTGCATACGTTCAATTTATAATATGCCTCGTTAAGCGTAGTTGCTATTCATAAAACGAGTCTCTTGTGTAATCTTTTGTTGCATTGCATTCAATTATTTCACTTTCCTAGGGGCCAAATTCTCTCTATATTCGTTAATTCCTTCATAGATACTACACACTCATACATACATATACTCACACGCATATATATATATATATATATATATATATATATATATATATATATATATGATATATATATATATATATATATACATAAATATATTTATATATATATATATATATATATATATATATATATTATATATATATATATATATGTATATATATATATATATATGTATATATATATATAGCTATATTTATATATATGCAAAACTTGCAAGCTCAATTTGTTCAGGCTATTTTAGCTTTTAATTAGTTAGGAATCCTTATCAGTTCCTCTTGCATCTCCATGGTACTGCAGAGCATTGTTCGCTGGGCAACAACGGTGTTATCTAAACGAAATCATTGTAACTTCGTACATAATTTTTAATTCTTTGTGAATTTTTATTGGAATATACATTACTGACAGTTAAAATGACAATCATTATTTCTCACCATGATGATAAAGAGCGTTGAAACTGCGGCAATAACTTTTGAGAGAGAGAGAGAGAGAGAGAGAGAGAGAGAGAGAGAGAGAGAGAGATCTAGCACACAAGTTTTAAATTGACCTCATGTACCGGAAATGCAAGTTTTGATAGCTGGAGTTAGTTCTGAGGGTAGCTGGGAGGCGGAAAGGGGATTGGACGAATGGGCGGACACTGTGATAACCAGTTACATCAGGCTCTTCAAGCCTTTCATTTGATCCTTGTTCGTTTTGGGGGAAAAAAATTCTCGGAAGTAATCGTTTATTTTTATGTTTATTTCCCCGATACTAATGCATTTTTGTGATACAGACGAATGCGGGGTATGTTTAATCTTGTGGAATCAGATGTCGTTAAAATACCCAAAAGTGTATGTATATATATATATATATATATATATATATATATATATATATATATATATATATATGTATGTGTGTGTGTGTACGTACGTACACTCCCACGAGTGGGGTGTAAGTGCGTGAGCGTATGACTCGTACGTTCTGTTTGAATAATTATGTACATTATATACAAATAACATGTTGATGTAAACTATATACATGTCAATGCATGCGACTCCAATGTTACGTTAACCCCTAAAAAAAAATCCGGTGGCTTTCGTGATGATATTTGTGGATTCTCGGCATATCTCTTTGGCAGTATCAATTAGGGAACGAGCGTTTTATGAAAACGTCGACTTTTCTTGGAAAGTTTATGAGTTGTTTGGACCGACGACTATTGTCGCTCAGACGAGCCTGCATAGTAATAACTTTCTTTATATGTCCATCATGGTAGTAATATTGGTTTTATGCTTTGGTCGTTATTCCTCTGAATATTGCCAGCTATGTTTTTGTTGTATAGCGAAATTTTCATACAAGTTGTTCTTGGACATTTTTCTTTATTCCATATTTCACTCTTTAGGCAATGTGTTCACTATATCACTGGTGTTCTTCCAATGGGAGATGTGTCCTCGTCCGTCTTTTACCTGAGTATACTTGAAATGTGGTTAGAAGTGATAGTCGTAGGTGGTCACCCATCTAAAAATGGATAAAAGGTCAAAAGACTATTGAAAAGGTATTACACAGTGAGACGAAAGCCAAATGTACAGTTTATCACAAAGAACTGAAAGGTTAAACAAATGAACGCGTCAACAGTTGCTGTTCTAAATTTATGTCAAGGTCTATAGACCTTGAGATATGTGTTGAGGTGGCGAGGCGAGGAATTTTGATTATGCTAAAAAGAATGATTACGCTTCAAAACCGTGTTTTGGTAATGGAATGCACAAGCAGAGAGTATAAAGAATGATGGATTCGAGGGTTCCAGATATTAAAAGATGCCCTAAACCTATATAACTCTAATTTGTAAGACAGGAGACATTTACGAATAATACAATGATTTGAGGATCATGAACTTGACACTCGACCTAAGAGTTAACAGAGACATTGAATAATAACTAGTGCTATTTATATCTCTAACACATCATGTTCCTGTAACGCATTTTAATTCATGATTTTTTTAATATTCGTACATTTTACATCAACTGCTAAATAATACCACCTACGTCAATTATGGAACACGGCAATACCTTTTTATTGAATATAAATGATCTTCGGCATGGATGCTTTTATATTATATTAATATATATATATATATATATATATATATATATATATATATATATATATATATATATATATATATATATATACAGATAGATAGATAGATAGATAGATAGATATTAATATTTTATCTAACGTATGTAGATGTAGTATGAATGTATGGTATATCATATATATATATTATATATATATATATATATATATATATATAATATATATATATATATATATATTATATATATACATACATTTTGTTAAAATAAACACTTCGCACCCCAAAAATCTGAGGTTTTTCCTTATGTACCGATTGTTTGTTATGGTATAGTGGTGGCCGGTGAGTTTGCACTCACACAAATTGGTTATCTTCGCCGTTATAAAAGTGAGGCCTCAATTCGACTTCCATTTGTAGGTCGACGCAGCATTTTTTATACCGTATAGCAGAGCCCGTTTAAACTATTAGGACATCTATTACATACCATAAATCAATACAAGTTTGTATAGGCAGGATGCTATAACACACGGATGGCAATTTTTTTATATTCTATTGTAATACATTATGCAAAAGAACAATTATGCAAGAGATATGAATTTCGTAATAATTTTGCAGCTGTTTTTCTTACTTGTTTGGCTGCTGTTGTGGAATTCAGACATTTATGTTTATTTTCTTTAGAGTATTCAATACTCTAAAGAAAATGTCTGAATATAAACTACCAGTCATATCATAAATAAAGGAAAGCCCTGGAAGACTTGAGAAAAAGTATTAATGATAAACATAAGAACCAACAACAACAAAGTACAATCAAGAACATTCGGAGGCCACAAACCTCTGACAAGGCTGAATAATCTTACAAACCCCCAGAAAGACCCATTCACCTTAAAGCTCTATTTTCCTTTTTGTCAGAAAATCTAGCCACATGTTGCCAATCACGAATCTCACATTTGATAAAATCTACACACAAAAAATCCAGGCATAACTATATGAGTAATGCCCTTATCAAACAGACAAAAAAAAAAAAAAAATGACCTCTAGCGATGAAACGGAAACTTGAAGCAGTCAAGGAGGTCGTAACTTGTGTTACAAATACTTTAGAGTCTCCCTTGTTTTGAGCTCAACTTGGCCTCCCTTGGATGCTAGAGAATTGGTGCTTTTCCTTTCGTCAGTATACAAGGGTTAACAAAGAACGTATGAAGGTTCCTATATTGCGTAAACGGTTTTCAGGGAGCATCTTTGTAGTAGCAGAGGCGAGTGGTGTCTATCAGCCGGTTAAGATTCATTGGAACTGACAGTGAGACGTCTCATGGTCTTTCTGGTGAAGTTTGTTGAAACTGGAGAGGCAGCAATATGAGAGAAAGAGCAATAGTTTGGTGTCAGAGTAGCCAAATCATCTCTCTCTCTCTCTCTCTCTCTCTCTCTCTTAGATTGCCGATTTCATAACTTGCATCGCATCGTCTCTGTTCGATATCATGTAATGTTGATAATGTGTCAATTAGAACCTGTCATCCCCGCGTCATATCGACGTATCAACAGCGTGTCTAAGCAACCAAAAGAGCTGATAAGTTTATTATATCTTTTCTCTTTCTTGATAAAAACAAATTCAAATGGAAGCCTTGCGTAGAAGAACAAAAACAGAAGCATGTCATTGACGTAACCTAAATTGTTGAAGGACACTCCATTAGTTGTGTAGGGAACCGGTAGAGAATTCTATTCAACGTTCAGCGTATTCAATTCATGCAGGTGTAGAACGAGTACGGCGTGAGATAACATTTTACACATTTGCTGCGCGGAACTTTGAGGAGCATTTATATATAGCTTTCTGTATCTAATATGTTACTCTCATAAGGAAACAGGAGAGGCAGATACATCATGTATATTTGTTCAGCAACCCTTTCAGGATGCAGATGAAAGTCTTAAGACAACTTATATACTGGGTATCGGATTTAAATAAGTAATGATATGCATTAAGGAAAAAGAGTAAAGGAAGTCTGAATATATGGTGTTAGTTATAACCATGCTGTTACCTACAAGATTGCTTGCGTCTTTTACTTTTTTTTTTTATTTGAATAAGTGAATCAAGTGAACTAAGACAAAGACTCGGATATAATTCCATGAAATTCCCATGAAACACCTGGATTACAGGACAATAGAGGCATCATGCTTTCGTGGAGGATAACTCGTAACCAGGTAATTTTATCATAGGTATCATCAGGTAGACAATCAAAACGTTTCGATGATTTTTTTTCCCTTCATGAATTAAAGACTGAATGAGTTTATTGCAATGGAAACGGGTTCCCATTCAGGGATGTTAGGAGGCCATGAAAACAAAAACAAATAAACAAACAAACTGAGAGAGAGAGAGAGAGAGAGAGAGAGAGATGAAGAAGCGAGAGAGAGAGGAGAGAGAGAGAGAGAGATAGAGAGATAGAGAGAGATGAAAAGGTTTATTGCGACCTGCTCCGGACGACTGGTTGTACTCAAGATCCTTTTCAGAACTAGCTTCTTCGGTATCTCAACAAAAGCGGATGGGGGTTGGTTTAAAAAAAAATATCTGCCACAGATTCATCAGTGGCATCTATGAATGTATCCTGTCTCAAAGCGAATCCTTTACAAGAAGTTTTCCTGAATTTAATAAATGGATCAAAAGATAGTGAAAACAGAATTATCCCTTCCATTAGGTTCTTCGATTTCATAAAGTTTAAAATAAAATAATTTGTTACTTGAAAATATACCCATAAGTGACTTTCTCAGCAACTTCATCTTCGCTGGAACTCATCGTATGAATCTGAATAGCATAAGCTATTAACAATAATAATCACAATTATCTATGAAACTGTTATCTTATTTAGGAAAAATGGAGCCTAGCTCCCAATTTCTGTAGAACAACTGTAGAATAACACAGGGGTCACGCACTAGGATTGCCTCGTTGGTCTTGATTTTCGTCTACAGCAAAAAGATATAGAACTGTAATCAAGGTCATTTGAGATTTGGGCACCTTCTGTTCTCTTGTCACTAACGGTAGCGACACTATGAGCACTCATATTGCACAATTCATATTCTGAAGAAAAATCAAATGAAGATTGCCGTCAGTACGTTCAATTTAACTTAAATCTGGGGCTATTATAATATTATTTCTGGTATCATCTGAATAAAACACTAAACTTTCAACCACTCTTTTCACATCATCTACATAAAGACTTCTTTTACCGGCGCATTTCATTCTTCTTTTTACTGAATTCTGGGCAACACAAGAAGTTTCGTAATAGCTGTTTTGAAATGCCATTAGACAATAACAATTTTATTTCCACTTTCATTTTTTTTTCATTGAACTCAAACGTATTCGTTCTGGTTTTAAGCAATATTACTCAATTGTTTGTGCGTTGATAAATTGTCCACCTCTATCCATTTACTTTTAGTTTCTGCTTTTGCCATTTCCTTTAACCCCCTTATTTCTGACCCCATCTCTTTTCTTTCTCTTATACGCACCAAATTACAATTCAGTAATTTTTTTTTATTGAAGGTATAATTCATTTATATACCCATCCGAAATTCCTTTAGTTTTATAATTTCTGATCTTGAATAAACTGCTTAGTCCCATGCAGAAAAGAATGTGAAATGCTTCTCGTATCAAAAACCTTTATTAGACACATTTTTTCTGAGGGCACTACTGACAAGGTAAGGTTCGCTATCATTCGGCCTCTTGCCCAACATTCCCCTTTCTGTGTTTTAAAGTAGATTGACTTTATCTTTTAATTTTCACCTACATAGAGCTTGAGCTCCCCACTATTCTTATCTCGTACCTCCGTCCCTCTGGTTGTGGACATGCTCATATATTTCAGATTAAGTAACAAGAACATCCTGTAGCAGGACAGATCCTTAGCGTTCAAACACCCACTGTGGTTAGAAAATCCTTTTATACATACGATTTGCACTCAAGTCTGCACAAATTGTCAGCTCTGGGCCATAAAACATAGCTATTGATTGCAATATGGGTATACAGTAAATATATTGTAAAAGATACACAATTCGGTTGCATTCCACATAGGAAAATGAAAATGGTATGTCTCAGAAAATGCCCAACACTTTCGTCCTCCAATGGACCTCTTCTTGGAGAGTTTATTAATAAACGCTCCAAGAAGAGGTCCATTGTTAGACGAAACTGTTGGGCATTTTCTGAGACATACCTTTTTTCATTTTCCTATGTGGAATACAACTGAATTGCCATATCTTCGTGCCTAAGAAGATTACCAGTACTATAAGATACACAATGAACAGGAACCTTTACTCGATTACCGAGTTCAAGAGGTAGGAGTCATAGGAAGAGGTACTTTAAATACCAAAAAATATGCAGACTTCGGTTTTTCTGCAACTACCATATCGTTTATCTGAGTACTGTCTTTTCCCTAATAAGACTGTTTCATAAATGATCATTTTGACGTACTCATTTTACGACTCCAGTCGACGCATACTTCTGAGTGGGAGTAATGAGGCTTTTACCAGTGGTTTTACAATTGATATGAAGCAGAAGAAGGTTTTGTTTGTCCTTGCCTTGCATTCAAAATCCTTTATCTTTCATTTGCTTCCTTTCCCTCATATTGCTACTCCAACATAATTTCTCTCATGTTTTATAACTAATTTCTGGTTAATGAAATCCGCACCTCTAAATCATCACCAGTGATGTCTGTCATAAGCAAACTATGCACTTTTGCGAGTACTTGGTAGGCTGACAAGTCATTCTGTCTTCATCTTTTATGGGAGGGATAGCTATAGCAATTTATGTTGTAGTGGTCAAACCTAGAAAATAAAACGTATGCGCTGTGATCTGCTCAGTATTTGTCCGCAACATTTAACGAGAATGCTCTGGTCCTGGGAGGAGGAAGATCATCAGTCATGCTTTTTTGGCTCTTCACCGATAGGAAAAGGTTTCCCTAGCTGGAATGGTAGTTAGTTCCATGATCTTCTCAGTAACTCCGGAACAATAACTTCCATGTTTTATCCTTAAAGGATCTGCTCTCAGTGAATAGAAAATTTTCTTTTGGGGCTCATTTCACAAAATCTTCTTTCTACTGCCTTCCTATCATGCCTGTCTTGAACTCTGTGTTTTTCTTGTATTCGCTTCTTTCAAGGTCTGTAGGGATCCTTTAACGCCAAAAATCAAGTAAACAGGCTCAAGCCGTATCTGCACAATTCCCCAGTTATGTTTAGGCTTTGCCATCTGCTTCATCCAATTCTTAATTTTTATGCTTGTGTTCCTCATGGAAATATGTAATGATTCATCATTCTCATAAACTGTGACCTCTCTGGTCCCTGAGACTAAGAACCTTTTGCTATGGCGCATAGTACTTTTGCAATGAATGGTTACACCTGAACTTATTAAATAAATGGATGATAATCTGTACACAGAAAACCGCTTTCTATCAAAACGACAGCTGCACAAACATAGCAAGGTATTATTACGCAAGCATGGACCGTGAGAATACTAAAGGAAATGCAAAATTCTCCATCTTTCAGTAGTGAAGTGTAATAAACCTCTAACGCAAAAGACACGCCATGAACATATCACGATAAAAGAATAGCATTGTGACGTACTTTAAATCACTCCAAGAAAGTAGTGCGTCGCGTTTACATCTATTTCCTTGACGACCTGTAACACTTAAATACATTAATCTTTGTATAATAAGATGTGTACCCATTTACTTATTTTTACGGTGCGTAACAACTAGTCTACGGGTAATAAACGCCACGTTAAGGTTTCCAGTTGTTCAGACCGGGTCACATCAAAAAATAAAACAATTAGTATAATTTTATTAAAGACTACTAAACAACAGAGCCACAATTTAGGCAACAACGGAATTAAGACAAATGCCTTTTATAAAAAATAAAAAGATTATTTTTCTAAATGTCCACGATTATTTGTATTTTATTAATTACTACAAACTGACATAACAAAAACATTGTCAGTCTCAAGCATACCCAAAGATATACTTGACAATAGCCTATTTATAAATAACTAACATTTTCCTGTGGCTATTATTTATACGTTATTCTGAAAGTACCTAACAGAAAAACTGCATATAATCTAAAAAGAAATTCCTCGCCTCGCT
This sequence comes from Macrobrachium nipponense, assembly GCF_015104395.2. Classification (NCBI taxonomy): domain Eukaryota; kingdom Metazoa; phylum Arthropoda; class Malacostraca; order Decapoda; family Palaemonidae; genus Macrobrachium; species Macrobrachium nipponense. The sequence continues at coordinate 58,717,909 of NC_061096.1, forward strand.
ATTCCGAAGGCATTATTACTTTTATGCACACTTTATAGTGTCTGGAGAGAGAGAGAGAGAGAGAAAAAAAATCGTTCTCAAAAGCTAAAATGTCTCAACTTATTTACCAGCGTAAGTGAAGCTTTCTAATGACTCATTCATTACTTTAATGAGTTACATGCCGTCACGATGGCAAACACAGGGAAGCGATTTGCAAAGCGAATACTTATAACATACGAACAATTCTTAATCAAATATGACTGCTACCACGAAGCTCAATTAAGTCATTCAAATATGTTCTTAATATTAGTATCCTATTACACATATAAAGTATATTACTAATTGTATGGCGAAAAGAAGTCAAACCTTAAAAGTAAACTATGCCATCGACAAGCCATGAGCAATAAATCTTCTAACTATAAAGTTTTCTTTGCGCTTTACTTAATGGGTCGTTTAAAGTAGGCTACATTATTCTTAAGACGCTATAAATCTGCTCTTTGGTATGTGGCGTCAGTGAAGAATCTCTCTCAAGGAAGCCCATTAAATGAGAGAATTCAACTTCAACTTCAGTACTCAAACACGATTTGAACTGATGTCATCTGAGTTACAAGTACGGAAACCTGGTCACTTGGACTGTTCACGTCAATTATGACGCACGGGGAGCTAGCTAGCTTCCTATGGAAGCTCCTGAGAACAAACATCCGGCAGTCATCTCTACGCAGTGACTGACTTCCAATCCGAAATTATTATTATTATTATTATTTTGCTTCTTTTTCGTTTCAAGATAAAAACGAAACTCCATTTTTTAAATTTTCTTTTTTAATAATCATACTAACCGCAAATAATGAACAATATTCCAACATGGAGTCTGTAGCAAGCTTTGGATTTTGTTTAATAACGTGTGAATCACATATACATTACACACACACACACACACACACACACACACACACACACACATATATATATATATATATATATATATATATATATATATATATATAGATATATATTAATATTATATTAATGTAATAAGGATATATATATATATATATATATATATATATATAGAGAGAGAGAGAGAGAGAGAGAGAGAGAGAGAGAGAGAGAGAGAGAGGAGCAGCTAAGTATTTTGTTCTTATACTCACATGAATACAACCGGCACCCACACTGTGAGTGTATAATCCCAAAATTTGAGATGACATTCACATCAAAGAAGTTCATTGTTTGTCGGAATGGATTATTTGTAGAGTAAACATCAGCAGTTCAGCGCTTGCGTGAAGCTGAATATATGTGAGGGAAAAGACTGAATGAAGTAAACAACTGCTTAAATTCAACACACATGACAAACCATTTACAAAGAATACCAGACGCTTCCTTTAAATCATGCAAGTCAATAAAGATCCACCTGAGGGATTACGTCATAAAACTCAATGCAGCCGATGTCTCGTGCTCGTCCATAAACAACTCACACTCATGAGATAAACATATCAATAGTCTGAACCGCTTGTATCTACAATCAGTTACAAAAGCAAACAATATTGACGATATTATTATGATTATTTGGCCCAGTTATAAAGCTAAAGGTTGCTTATAAGTGATATGAGGTCAAATTAAAACTAAGGAAATCGCTATTGCTAGTTATATAGGTTAATAACGATTCAAATACTGTAGCACGTTTGTCAAAGTGCTAATAATTAATACCTGTTAGCGCAAAGTGAAAACAAATGCATGAAGAATTTCTTGGAACCTGATCAATTCAAATGTTCAAAATGCAACCGAATACAAATAAGTGAGCTGTTGGGTGCAAGAGTAGAAGGCAAGATTGAGACGTGCGCTTCTTCTGCTTCTTCTGACGAGGATGGATGGTGGGGAGGAGGAGGACCCAAGGGCCAGTCAAGCACTGATGGGGGTGGGGGAAGGCGCGAGCGTCTAGCGTTCGTATGGCAGATAAAGGCGTTATTGTGGTTCAGGCGGGAAAGAAAACAGCTGCAAACTCTTGGTAAGGTCCGGGTTGGATGGACATGGCGACGACGAGAGAGGTGGGTTAGGGATATGAAGGGAAGCTCAAAATAGTGTTAAAGACGACTGTAATGGGATCAGAGACTTCCCTCACTGTCATCATACCCTACTGGCCACGCTACCCCTCTTCCCGCCATATCTCATTTTGCAACACTTCTCATCAGATCCCACCCTCAACCCTACCCACGTACCGTGTTCTCACTTCTCCTCCTGTATTCGTTTACAACCTTCCTTGCCATTCATACTATTCCCTCTTCTGAAAACAATGAATGGTACTATCATTCCGTACCCCTTCTCCAGTAGTCCAGTAGTGCGCTCTAACTCTCTCTCTCTAACTCTCTAACTCTCTCTCTCTCTCTCTCTGAATGGTACTATCATCCCGCCCCCCTCCTCAGTAGTGCGTGCTCTCTCTCTCTCTAACACTTTACAGGGAAGCCAACTTGTTCCTGTAAGCTCCATGATAATCTAGTTTCTAATTAACAAAGGATTAGTGGTTATCCTGTCGAACAATTTACTTGTCAAGCCAGTGAAGTTAAGACTGAGGTCTGCTTTTCAACAATCTGGAAATTATAGCTCTGGGATCCAGGTTTCAATACTTTATACTTTATAATTTTTACATTTCAGGGCTCCTAACGAATCTTAAGAATTATGTAGCTAAACTTAGAAAATTAAGACTGTCATTTATAACTGCTACATATTAGTAAAATATTATCTAAAAATAGCACTTCTCCCGAAATTATATCTGAATTCAGAATTCAAATTATTCTTCTTAACAAAAACTAGTGGCTGGTTTCTTATCATTTAACGAAGTTTTATTACTGTGATAACGAATCACAGAAATTGTATGTATTTAAAAATAAGAAGTTTATTACAGCAATTATGTTCCCCACCTCAAAACACTGACTGGCAACTTTGTTCTGAATGTTACCATTTCAATATGGCAACTTGAGCTTTACAAAGCAGCTTGATTTTTCAATACCTCGTAATTCAGAATTTTTCAAAGCTCAGTAAGTATATCATTTCATCAGAGAAACTCTGAGGTAAAGGGACGTCTTTAAGTCATTTTTTTCGTAAAAAGGACATGACACACTACGAGTAAATCGAGTAAATTTGCTTATTAGTTTGCAAAAGCTACCGGTCCCTCAGCCTACGCCCCTCCCACTATGTTTCAAACAGCAACGGATGCAACCTTATCTCGATAATGACTTTTAGTGTTACGCGAGACAATTATAAATATGCTTATTTGTGATTACACATACTCTTGGGAATAGTTGAAAGGGGATGTAATTGTTTCTCACATTACATACATTGATTTTATATTTTTTTGTCAACAGGTCTCTTATAGGAGTGCTTTACAAAGGCATGCAAAATACATATTTTCCAACTATGAAATAGAGCCAAGGATTTTAACCTATCAAAGCTCTTTTAACCAAACTTATATATATATATATATATATATATATATATATATATATATATATATATATATATAAGAGAGAGAGAGAGAGAGAGAAGAATGGGCTTTAATCAAAGGTTAACCTTTGACATTACTTAAGGTCATCTGATGAATTTCTACCATCATTAATATCCTATCATATCACGCAGCATTTGATGATCTATGTATTCTGCACTTATCAGATAATTTGTACTCATGAAAATTTGCATTTCTCATATTTTTTTTCATCAAAATAAAAATAAATGTATTCGATAGCAAATACGAGGTTCCCTCACTTATTATGTAGCTCAAAATTAAAAGAAAGTAGACACTGTTCGTATTTTAGTACCAATCCAAATGCTTCGCCAAATAACATCATATTATCATTCATGTAAGATCTATATATGAATAGGCCAACCTTTTAACGATGCAACGTAAATGAAAAAGTGTCCATCGTTAACCAACCAATTTTTCTTCATAGAAATGGAACATCCTTTTCAAAGTTCCCGTAATCATCGCTGTAATGAAACCCGCCCCATTCCAACACCCAAGAATCAAATATTTAACCCTTCTTAAGTTTTTAAATCATTGTCGTCTTTTTCCTTCATTCGTCTATCTCGCGCGAGCTAATTATCGCAGCCGCCGAGAGAATCGGTGTTGCCGCCGCAGCTGCCGCGGCTGATTCATCCCATCTCGGGGAATCACTTGGAATGCATCTCTTCCGGTAACAAACTACCCTTCCGTAAACAGACGCCTGCCGCCTCCATTACCCTTCGTCACCGAAAACGATCTGCTCAATTACCTTCAACATTCCTGCCCATCGGAAAGGATAAAGGAAGTGAAATGGGGTGACAGAAGTTATATAAATGAGAGAGAGAGAGAGAGAGAGTTTATAATTTCCTAAATACTGGCAGACCTCATTTTGTAAGCAGTTGCTTCATTACTGCACTGCATTTTTTTTTATCTAGTGAACCGTAAAGACAGTTATTTTCCAAATAGCTAGTGATAGGTAGAAATTGAAATCACTAACAAAGACTAAAATTAAAGGGAACTCATGCAAAAATTACAATCTAATCATATATTATGATTTATATGCCATATAAATGAAGCCAGCAAAATATTTTAAAACACAATACTTGGAAAATGAAAAGCAAATGGCCGAATTATAAGAAAATCAGTGAATATGACGTCATTACGTTATTGAAAAGTAAAGACTCATATTTCACCTTTAATTAGAACATGTAAAAGGTCTGGTTAACACAGGATCTCGAAAATGTGACGAAAAATGATGAAAACTAGTTGACTAAAAATAGTAACAAAAGAATGAAAAACAAGGCGATAACAAGTCAGAAAACAGTTCATTGTATGCATGGGCAGACTCTGCCGCACATGCTTAAGCAATATGTGTGCGTAAGTTTGTATGATGGATGTACGTATGTATATGTATGTATGTATGTGTGTGTATATATATAATATATAATCACATGGGTTATTTATTGTAAATTAAGTAACCCTAATGGAGAATAAATGCGATTGAAGGTTGATTTAAGATGTACATTTCAATGACGGCAGTAGTGTTTAACAAAAAATAAATTCAACTTTAATGTCTCCTGCCGACAGAATTGACAATTTACAGAATGACATAATGTGCATATAAGGTCACGAAACTTTCCTGTCAATTGTATTTCTATATGATTTATATATTATTATATTTATATATATATATATATATATATTATATATATTTATATATATATATATTATATAGTATATTATATATATATATATATATATATATATATTATATATATAAACAATTTGTGGTTTTCCGTAACAGAGGGTGGCCCTTGAGTGAAAACAACTTAATGGTCCATGTCCCATTCATTTTCAACCACTTAAAACTTCAAGAAGACCCTGCTGCGTCATTCACCTACTCAGAAGGGCATCCGCAGAACTTCGAAATTCCTAACACAAATTTGCACGTATTCATTTGTTTCCTGTATATTAAGGTCTTTCCTTTCCAATGCCTCTTTCATTGAATAAATATTCTTTATGGTGCAAAGTATAAAAAAAAAAAAAAACCAGGTTTCTTAGTGAACCCTTGATCTATTTGCTTCGCTGTTAGTGCCATGACGTCATCAGAATCGCTTAGAAATTCTATGTATTCTCTGTATTTTATAGTCATGATGACATTACTATAGCATTTAACAGAAAGCTTTTTCCCTCGGATGAGAGTAATTTCTGAGATGGTGATGATGAAATCATGCTTCATCCTGGTTTCTTATGAAACCTCGGCTCTCTGGCACCAAAAGAACAAGGTTGTCATCCCCTAAATTTCTTGGGAATCATTACAATTGTAACCATTTTGGGGTTTAACGAGATAATTAGGCAATTATTCTAATTGTAGCGCTACGCGCCACGATTCGTAAAAAAAAAAAAAAAAAGGCAGGCGTACTCCCAAACTAGCAGAAGTTTACAGTGGGAGCATGCTTGATACTTATATAACATTGCCTTTGGGAAATGCAGAAGGCAATTATTTGTCTTGGGTAGTTCTTAATAAGAATTTTTTCCTCCCGTCCTATAGACTTCGCATGTTTTTATCATTTGCGGCTTGAAATAAATCTTAACCAAGTCACTCATCACTGCAAGCTAAGGCGCAATCTCGTCAAACTACGCCAGAATATACCAGTTTGTGGTATGTCACAATCGTAGAACAAATTTATCGTAGATTATAAGAAGTGGAATACATTACTCACAACCAAAAAGGTTGTCAGATGTTGAGTAAGCTAAAGTAAAATAAAACGCAAAATTACCATCGCTTATCTGACGTCATATGTAGAAATTCCACTAATAAAGAAAAAATAAAACAAATAATGAACAACGGAAATGCATTTTACCATTTGAACATAAATCCTGAATAACGGAAACGCATAATTTTTACAATCACCAAATGTAAAGCGTTATGACTCAAGTATTGCTAACCAGACATCACATAATTGAAACTATTACAGCTAACTAGACGTTTTAGATTTTAGTAAAAGTGGAACTTACGGACGGAACTGACTATATAGTATACTAGAATGATATTATGGGTTAGGTCATTAAAAAACTGCAGAATATTTCGTCGCAAGCACACACTCAAGATGTAGTTTACATTTCCGTATTTCTTCGTATCTGTTTGTTGTGCATGTGGCTGTGAAAAATGATGGTGAAAAAAGGTAAATAAATTAAAAGAAAAACCCTACTATGAGATTCAGGGCCTCTGTAACACGGTTTTTTCGCAATAACTTTTTATCTATGCAGTTCATAAACATAACGCTTATTCAGAATACACATTATATCTACACATAAATTTTGACTGTATTCTGTATTACGTAGGTTGAATAAATTTGGAACTTATAATGTAAAAGTGACTTTTTTTTGAAGACGGGCCAACTTACTCAGAGAAAAGGTTTCGAACGCACTCGTTACGTAACTTATGACAGCATTTCTTCCCTCTTTCTCGATGGATGATTGGCTATACGTAATGAAGGCTATACCTCTGGCAAAATGACATACAAATTTAAATACAAGTAAAGCAGCACACCCTTATGAACTCTGAAACCTCTCCACTGATAATTGTCATAATGAACAAACCAACAAAATATGTTAGTAAATACAAAAACACTTCGATTAGTCTAACTCCCAAAATAAGTTTTCTAAGAAATTACAGTCTACTTTATAGGTCACAATCAGATTGACAAGATGTAGGGAATAGTTGATAATTTTCAAAAACATAGTAGGCAAGCTTGATTTGATAACTGCTATATCCAATGTCAAGCAATTTTTATGTTTTGGCTATCTAGCTATTTACTGAAAAAAAAACAAATAGCCGGTACCATATTTTGGCTTTAAACCTTCACCAATAATGATCGTCAGATTGATGACTTCATGAGGCTCCACCCACTTTGGCCTCGTTATAATTCAGGATAACACTGAAGGCTATCATGGGCATTGTTGGATTAGAAAATTTAACTTCTGGCTATAAAAACTCATTTCTCGAGTAGTTGTAAGAAGTGCTAAATGCTCCTCAAGGATCCCAGCAGTTGGCCTAAATGTTTAATTCATGTATATTACTGCTATACTGTTGCGGCACTACTGCTACAGTAGTATTACTACGCTAGCACAGATACCCCACCCACATCTATGTATCATTCCGCCATTCATAAAGTCTTTGGGTTTCGGAGCCGATGGAACAAGGTGAATGAGTTTCTGCCTGGTGGATGGGCGGGGCAACATTTCGTCAAAAGGTGTTTACCTTGCTTACGTAATGAATGTTTTTCGACTCTTGGCTCGTAATCATTGGCCATTGCGTCGGCTAGATAATTTTACTCTATAAAAATTAAAACCATCGGGTTTAGGTTATTAATAATACTGACAAAATTTGTGTGTGGTTGTAAAATATACATATGTCAACTTTCAGCTACATCCGATGCTTTGATAACGTACAAAAAACCGTGTTACAGAGGCCCTGAATCTCATAGTAGGTGGGCTCTGCTTGACATACTCTAAACGTAACACTCACTTCTCCATCAGATGTCAATAAGAAACATACCAAATACCAACCTTCGTAATTGTTCGTTACTTTGGAATACAATTGTTAGTCACTCAGTGTGTCACTGAAGATAGATATACAGTTTGCAATCATGATACTCACGCAAGGTGCCAGTACTATGCTCACCTGTGATGGTAATTGCTTCCTAGCAAAGAAAGATAAAGGAAAGGAGAACGCATTTTCGAGAAGTTTGGCAGCAAGGAGGCGTTAGCGCATTGTGTTGGAGGTGCCTGTTATCATGATGGTTCTAGAATCGGCAGGAGTGTTGTGGAACTCATCGGGACGTGAGAAACGCCGCGATTTCTGATGCAATACCTCGTCTAGATTCATCTAAGAAGTTCTAGAAATCCTTGGGAGTCTGTGAAGTTCGCCGTAGGCTTCGACCCCTGAGTGCCGTATAAATACGACGGTCGTAGCAGGAGAAAGCAAAGATCGTAAAAGAGAGACTCCAGTTAGTCACAGAGAGGTATCCTCAGTAAGAGCCACAGATCAGATTATCAGTGAGAGATCAGCAGCAGCAGAGATCATCCTTGAGAGATAAGAGAGAAAGGGACCGACGAAGGATCAGAAGAAGAGTTGCACTGTTCTAGTCGTCTTCAGGAGTGGAGGACGGCCGTGTTATCTCGACGTCGAGCAGACTTCAGAGAAGAAAAAGTCCTGCTAGAGGCTTTTGGGGAGTTCCTGCCTTACAAGTAGACTAGTTTCTGCAATACGGAGTCCAGAGGACGTCTGCAATCACCGTTTTCCTTTTGAGAAGCCACCGCTTCGAATTGCCAAATTGACTAGCAAGTATTTGAATTGCCTCACTGTTTCCCCAGTACATGCAGTGTAAGATTCTATCTTTTTATGTAAATAGGAGATACCATTCTGCATTTACCTATGTTGGTAAGCTTGTAAATAAACCTTTGTTGTGTTAGTGTTTCTTTCTGTATTCGTATCCCCAGTTTCAACTCTTGGTGTTGAATTTTTTTTTTTTTTTATTATTTCATATCGAACCTGATGCAAGCGGAACTCCTCAGAGGCCGTAACATTGTGGCGACCTTGCTTAGGCTATCAACACTTTAACAGTTTGAAACAGGGAGAATATAGAAAGAACCAGAATGAGTGAGATGGTGAAAGAGTTTATTGAGTCAGGCAAGCTCCTAGGTCTAGAGGGGAATGATCTCCGTGAGTAGGCTGAGAGAGAGGAAAGAGCAGCTGAGAGAGAGGAGAGAGCGGCTGAGAGAGAGGAAAGAGTGGCTGAGAGAGAGGAAAGAGCAGCTGAGAGGGAAGTGCAGCAAGCGAGAGAAGCAATGAAAATGCAGCAAGAGAGAGAAATGTTGGTAATGCAGCAGGAAGAAAGAGAAAAAGTACGTATGCATGAGCAGGAAGAGAGAGAGAAAGAGCGTATGCATGAGTTGGAAATTGTTTGGTTAAGGGAAAGTACTCGTAACAGTCGGTCAGGCAAGAACGAAAACGGAGCTGATACGTTAGGTATGAGTGCAGTGCTAAAATTATTACCAAAGTTTGATGAGGAAGATGTTATGACATATTTCATGTGTTTTGAGAAGTTAATGGAACGAGTAGGTTCTCCTAAAGAAACGTGGACTTTATATTTGCAGTCAGTTTTGAGTGGTAGGGCACTTACTGTGTATAGTTGCATGTCTAAGGAGGAATGTGATAATTACGATATCGTGAAAGAAATTGTTCTTAGCGCGTACAGGATAGTACCGGAGGCGTTCCGTAAGAAATTTAGAAATTTGAGAAAGGATGAAAATATTACGTATGTAGAATACGGTAAGAAGTTAGATAGGCTGTTTTTTGATTGGTCAACTTCTGCTAAGGTTGAGGATTTTGACGGTTTGAAGAACTTAGTGTTGTTAGAAAACTTCAAAGATAACATATCCCCTGAGATTAAACTTTATATAGAGGATAGGCGAGACGTATCTTTTGCAGGAGCAACTAGGGTAGCTGACGAATATAGTCTAACTCATAATTTGAGTGTTAGTAAGAAACGAAATGATCCTTCGTCTGGTAGAGTACAAAGCAGAAAAGGTTTCAATCCTAGTAATAGCAATGCGAGTAAAAGTGACTATTCCTGTTATACATGCGGAAAACCTGGTCATATGTCTAAGGTTTGTAAGAGTAAACTGGCATCTAGTGGCTCAGAATTGACTTGTTTCCGATGTAATGGGAAAGGGCATTTAGCGAGAAATTGTGCAGTAGAAAGGAAGGACGGTAAGAAACCAGTATCTCTAGATAACCATTCGTCAAGTAGGAATGATGTGTTGAGAGAAACTAGGAAAATATTTGGTGAATTTCTGTCGGAAGGCGTAGTTTCCTCTCTTGGAGGAGTAGATTCGAGAGTAGTAGTCTTGCTTCGAGACACAGGCACTGCTGTCTCACTTATTAGAAGAGTGTGTGTGCCGAACAGGGCAGAAATCAATATGGAAGAGAAAGTCATGTTAGGTGGATTTCCTAACACTTGTGTTCTTTGTCCTTTGTTGAAGTTGAATTCAGAAAGTCAGGTAGTGTCAGGAGAAGTAAAACTTGCAGTTGTGGACAGTTTGCCCGTCGAAGGCGTTGACATTATTGTCGGTAATGACTTAGCTTTATCCAAGAATGTGAATCCTGTTGTGAGGAATATTCCAGTGCCTGAAATGGTAGTAACTAGGTCGGGTTTAGATACAGACGTAGACTACGGTCATAATTTGTTCGTGGATTCCAACGAGAATAAGTTCGTGGATTCGAACGTGAGTAAGTTCGTGGATTCGAACGTGAGTGAGTTCGTGGATTTGAACGAGTGTGATAGAGGTAGCGAGGTTGATCTTGGCATAAGTGTGGCTGAGAGACCTAACTCTATCGTTGACAGTGATAGCCAAAGGGAAGGCGTAGCTGTCGAGAGTAACGTTGTAAATGTACCTGTATCTAGTCCTAGTTTCGGTGATGAATTAGGCTCAAACGTTTTGGATTAGGATGAGCTAGTCAAGTTGCAGAAAGAGGATGAGACACTAACCCGAATTTTTTAATGTGAGCTGGATGATGATCTCGATGATGTGAGTAAAGGCCTGTCCACACGTGCGGGCCTGATCGGCGTGCTCCGGGGTTTGACGGGCAAATTCTGGCGGGCTTACCTGTGAATGTTGTCCACACAGGTGAGGCAATTGAGAGGTGGACGTACCCGACGATGCCAGTAGTGTGTTCAATGCGGTACGATAAACATGGTGCCTACCGCAAAGAAGAAGATAGTGTAGCAAGATAATTGCTTTGTGTTTGATGAAAAAGAAGAGAATATGGTGCAAAGAATGGCTCGGTAAAAGAAATGTATATGTTTAACGTACGTCTGCCAGGGTCGAAGTTTAAGCCATCGGGCACCACCATGGTGATTTTGCTACAAGACCCATCGGGCAATTTGACGGTTTGCCCGTCAAGTGAGCCCGTTCGAGGGGAAGTCCGCCGATCCGGCCCGATCGTGTTGACAGGCCTTAAGGAAACTTTTTGTTTAAAGGACGAAGTTTTGTGTCGTTATGTTCGACCGAAGTCAGGTAGTAAAGGGGAAATTACCGAACAATTAGTAGTTCCTAGGAAGCTTTGTGAACTAGTTTTGAAGTTAGCACACGATGAGCTAGGACATTTGGGAGTAAATAAAACTTTCAAGTGTATTAGTAGGGCGTACTTTTGGCCTAAAATGAAAATTGATGTAAAGAAGTATGTTTTAAGCTTTCATGAATACCAAATTGCCAGGAAACCGAATCAAGTAATCCCCAGAGCTCCGTTGTGTAATATTCCTTCGGTAGGCGAACCGTTAGAGAATGTAGTTATCGATATGGTTGGACCTTTGCCTAGAAGTAAGGGAGAGAATATATATCTGTTGACAATCATTGATAGACTGACTCGCTATCCCGAGGCGGTACCCGTAAGAAGCGGCAACGCGAGGACCGTAGTTAAACGATTGTTTAATTATTTTTCTAAGTTTGGTCTGCCTCGTACTATACAGTGATATAATGGTAGTAATTTTGTATCCAAATATTTCAAGGATAGAATGAAAGAGTTAGGCATCAAACTCGTAACTTCCACACCTTATCATCCCGAATCACAAGGCATTGTGGAGAGATTTCATCAAACGTTAAAGAGTTGCTTACGGAAATTGTGTAAGAACTTCGAACACGACTGGGAAGAAAAGTTACCTTTCGTTCTGTTAGCTTTAAGGTTAGCCCCGAGTGACACTACCGGATTTAGTCCATTTGAGCTTGTTTTCGGTCACAGCGCTAAAGGTCCTTTGGAAATGTTAAAATGTAACTTAATGAATAAAGAAGGTAGTGAGGACTACATCACTAACCTAGAGCATTATAAAAACAATTTAAGGGATGCTTGGCAACTAGCGAAGGAGACCGAGAGGAAAGTCAAGGGGAAACTAAACGAAAGCATGATCTTAGAGCGAAAGAGAGACATCTCTGTGTAGGAGATAAAGTTTTAGTATTAGTCCAGAAAGAAGGTCCCTCTTTATCGTATAAGTTCGAAGGTCCTTTTTCGATTTTAGAGAAGAGGGGGAATCTGAATTATCTAATAGATATGGGTAAACGTAGAGCAAAGTGGCTGCATGTAAATTTGCTTAAGAAATATAACGAACGCCCCGTGCTTGTGTCCCAGAAAGAGATTATCTTTGAGAAAAACTCTTGAGGTGCTTAAGAATTTCGAAGTTTTTAATCAGGGTTTAGAAGAGGAAAAGGTGAGGGAAGTACGTAAGGTTTTAGTGAATTATCCTGAAACTATTAGTGACAAACTAGGTCTAACCAATGTTTTAGAACATGATATCGAGTTGCAGGACACGAAACCCATGAGGCAAAGTCCATATCGTCTGAACCCAGAGAAGGCAGAACTACCGAGGAACTCCATTCACTCTCGCTAGGTACTATCAAATAATTATCTAACCTGTAACTAATTTCCTTCTGTGAGGAAAGAAATTAGTTACAGGTTAGATAATGATTTGATAGTACCTAGCGAGAGTGAATGGAGTTCCCCGGTAGTTCTGGTGAAAAAGGAAAATGGATCAGATAGATTGTGCATTGATTTCCGGAAGGTAAACAGTGTAACAAAGCAAAGTAATTTTCCCTTGCCCAGGATTGACGATTGCTTAGATAGAATCGGAAATTCCAAGTTCATCTCAAAGCTTGATTTGGCTAAAGGTTATTGGCAAGTACCTTTAAGTGAACGAGCCCGGAAAATTTCCGCCTTTATAACGCCATTTGGTAGTTTTGAGCCCAAAGTTATGGCTTTTGGCTTGATGAACGCAGCCAGTACCTTCCAAAGGTTAATGAATAAAGTTTTAAATGGTATCAACAACTGTGTCGTGTACTTAAATGATCTTGTGATATTTTCAGAGACTTGGGAGGATCATATAAGGATTTTGGAGTGTCTTGAGGGCCCTTACCAAAGCGAATCTCGTCCTTAATCTAAAAAGTGCGAATTTGGGAAAGCCTCTATTACTTATTGTCAGGGAATTCCGAAGACATTTTTTTTCCCTGGTAAAGATAGCACTGCTTATTTGTGATTAGGTATGGTAAAACAAATTCAGAAATTTAGAAATAATGTTTAATTACAAATTTTAATATATTAACACCACTATGGAATATGAAATTAAAGATAGATTGAAATAAGGAAATAAACAAATAACGAACAACAAAAATATTAAGTAACTTATCTGTCTGACACCCTTTTAATATCAATTACCAAAATAAATCACCAAATTTCTTGTTACGAATAAATACCTCGGCAATTGCTCAAGAAAAATAAACCTTACAACACAGTACATAACACAAGTCGCTGTTCAAGGGTCTCTATGACATTTATCATACGCTAGATAATACACCAATTTGAATTTCGGATTCAGTCACTTATATAACGTATGCTTCAATGTAACAACGGGAACCTGTGATAATAGTTTTCCCCAAAGTATTTTACCCTAGCTGAAACAAAAGGAAAGAAACATACTTTGTGTTTTTGTGAAAATTAACTACACTTATTTTAATAACTTAATTCGTAAGGAAATTTAATTAATTATACGGGCACTTTTATAGACAATTTTCAATACATTTTTAAAGACTTAAAAATTTTTAAAGATTAACACATTCCATCAAAAAGTGATATAACAATGTTCCGTATAAACACAGGCAGTTAATCCACTTACTGCACGGCTAGGTGATTATAACGTGACTAAATAAAATACCAAAATTTATTTTTCCAAGTCTATTATGGAAACGAAAGAAATACAAGGACAAAATCGTTAACAGAAACTTCGCAAATACTGTAACTTCAAATCCAGTCAATAGATGGTGTTACTAACATTATGAAATTCCCTGACACTTATCTAGGACATAAGGTAGTTGGTAAAATCTGTCCAAAGGATCGGAACATAGAAGCTATCGTGAATTTTCCAATCCCAACAACTAAAAAACAAGCCATGAGATTTCTCGGAATGGTTTCGGATTTCCGTAGATTCGTACCAAATTTCTCGGAAATAAGCACTCCCATACTAATCTGTTTAAGAAAGGACGCAGTTTTGTATTTCATGACGCGTGTGTGGAAGCCTTCAACAAGTTAAAGGCTATAATGATTCACGAGCCAGTTCTATTACTACCCGATTTTGGTAAGGAATTTAATTTAGCGATCGATGCCAGTGATATTGGCGTAGGAGGGGTTTTGTTACAAGAAGTGAATGGAATGAAACTCCCAGTTGCCTATTATTCAAAGAAACTGAATAAAGCGCAACAGAACTATTCCACTATTGAAAAGCGGATTGTTTGGTTTAGTTACAGCCTTGGAACACTTTGAGATTTACGCACGTAGCGGTTCTGTTTTAACTGTGTATACTGATCATAATCCAAAGTTATTTATTTGGAGAGGTTTAGGAACAAGAATAAACGTCTAATGCGTTGGAGTTTAGAATTACAAGACTGTAACCTGAAGATAGTTCATATAAGGGGAAAGGATAATGTATTAGCTGAAAGCCTCTCTAGAGATTTCTCAGAATGAGTAGCCTAATAACCGTTTTCTGTTATCGCACGAGTGAGTGTGTGTGGAGAAGCGTGCGTGTTTGACTGTAAAGCTTTATGCAGAATTGTTCCCTGCTGTTTAATTCTTGTTCCTCTTTAGAAAAAAATAAATAAAATCAGTTGATTTAATTTTTTTTCTCTTTTGGGGAGGGGGGGGGGCGTGTGATGGTAATTGCTTCCTAGCAAAGAAAGATAAAGGAAAGGAGAACGCATCTTCGAGAAGTTCGGCAGCAAGGAGGCGTTAGCGCATTGTGTTGGAGGTGCCTGTTATCATGATGGTTCTAGAATCGGCAGGAGTGTTGTGGAACTCGTCGGGACGTGAGAAACGCCGCGATTTCTGTGCAATACCTCGTCTAGATTCATCTAAGAAGTTCTAGAAATCCCTGGAGTCTGTGAAGTTCGCCGTAGGCTCCGCCCCCTGAGTGCCGTATAAATACGACGGTCGTAGCAGGAGAAAGCAGAGATCGTAAAAGAGAGACTCCAGTTAGTTACAGAGAGATATCCTCAGTAAGAGCCACAGATCAGATTATCAGTGAGAGATCAGCAGCAGCAGAGATCATCCGTGAGAGATAAGAGAGAAAGGGACCGACGAAGGATCAGAAGAGTTGGTTGGACACTGTTCTAGTCCTCTTCAGGAGTGGACGGCCGTGTTATCTCGACGTCGAGCAGACTTCAGAGAAGAAAAAGTCCTGCTAGAGGTTTTTGGGGAGTTCCTGCCTTTCAAGTAGACTAGTTTCTGCAATACGGAGTCCAGAGGACGTCTGCAATCACCGTTTTCCTTTTGAGAAGCCACCGCTTCGAATTGCCAAATTGACTAGCAAGTATTTGAATTGCCTCACTGTTTCCCCAGTACATGCAGTGTAAGATTCTATCTTTTTATGTAAATAGGAGATACCATTCTGCATTTACCTATGTTGGTAAGCTTGTAAATAAACCTTTGTTGTGTTAGTATTTCTTTCTATATTCGTATCCCCAGTTTCAACTGTTGGTGTTGAAATATTTTTTTTTTATTATTTCATATCGAACCTGAAGCGGACCTCTCTCAGAGGCCGTAACATCACCTAAAACGAGATAATCGACAAACAAAATACAAATAAACGAGGTCAAACAAATGAATTATATTGTTTCCATATGTGAGGATAACTTCACAAAATACGAAATCCGCACCTGAAAGAGCAACAGAAAGCGGTTCAAACCGGTACTTATTCTACCTTCATTTATCTTACCTTAATTCATGATGTTCGTGATTAAGTTGGCTGTATGCCAGCAAGAATCCTTGCTCCCAGAGCAGCATGTGAAAGAGACATTAAAATGTTAAATAGAAAATGAAGCAGGAAAATATGTGGCATAGAATAATACTTTTTATAAGCACAAGCGTAAAGCCCCGTTCACACGACCGAGCTTTGCTCGACTAACTTTGTTCGATGTGACGTCAGAAGCGGAGAAACCGCGGCAAAGTTCTGACTTTTCTCGCTGTCTCTCCGCTTCTGACGTCACATCGGACAAAGTTCGTCGACCAAAGCTCGACCGTGTGGACGGGGCCTTAAGAACAACTTCGTTCCACAGAGCAAACTGAGGCAAAGGATCACAAAGAAATCCACATTGAAAGAAAGATCTCTACTTAACATCCACATGAACATATATCAATGCGTGGCTTCATAGACAAATGAAAGTATTTTCTTGAATTATTTGTAATACTTTTGAACTCGCGAATAAAATGTACACAGACGTTAAAGAACATAATTTAACCTTTCAAGCCAAAATTTGATAATGTTTAAGCATCTTAACTGGGCAAATTTCAAAGATCTTCAGTTTTCTCTCTTTTCCTCGATTTGTCTTTTTCCTCAGTAATCTTCTTATGTAACAAAAGGATATGAAAGCTTCACATTAAACTCTCAACAGCAGCCCTAGTTCCAAATGGCTCAGAACTTAACCAGAACTACATATTATGAAGTAGAGACTCGTGCATAATTTATTCACGAAACTGCATATCAGTAAAAAGATTAAGAAAAAAAAGTTAAACCGTTCTTACTGACAGGGAAAATTTTTTATTCAATTTTGTAAAGACCAATGAAGAAAGAACTTCTTGATGTGGGATAAACTTGTTTCGGCATCAATAAAAACAATACTGCTTTCTACAAGGATGGATAAGCAACACATATATAGCTGAGGAAGCAGTCTAATGGGTAAAAGTATTTGCAAATCCCGGACAGCACCTTTACCTTCTACAAGGCAAAATCAAGCAAGCATGTAATCATATTTTTATAAAATTTTTATGAAATTAAAGTGTTTCCTTGTCAGACACTTAAAAATTACATTCAAAATAAATAATACAAATATGAAAATGAGCGCAAACCTGCAAACATAAATACCACACACACACACACACATATATATATATATATATATATATATATATATATATATATACATATATACACACACATATAAATATATATACACACACGTGTATGTATGTGCGTGTCTGTGTTGGTAGTTTTGTGCGTGTCTGCACGTTTATCGACAATCTCAGAAATCCATTGTGGATTCTGTTCCAGGGTTAACCTTCATTGTTCTCAAAAACGTGCCAGCTGTAGGTCACTATCAGATGACCAGTCTAGTGACGTAAATCAGAATTATTGCAATAATAAAATGTTATACAAAAAATGTCACAAATTGAACTCAAAGAAAAACAAATTTTATCACTGTATTCTGCAAAGACTGATTACAACAAATAATTGGTATTAAAGCCACAAACAATAAGACATTTATGACGAGACATTGTGCAGAATTATTGATCCACAAAGAAGGGTCTATGTCGGGAGAATCGTTTGTGAGTAATCTGGGAGGAATTTCATAACCTAAGGATTCCGATACCGTTAAACCAACGCACGACCACTCTCATATTAAATCACACCGAAAAACATCGGTATCTGTCTACAGGCCGGACCATGGCTCCCTCCAGACATCTGTGCTGCCCTCTCCTGTCCGAAAAAGGAACTACCCCTACCAATGTACCCGCAAGGGCTGGTACCTAGCCCCAAATAACACGAATTTGCATCAAGCACTGCCAAGCGGCGATACCCTTGCTCTTTTGTTATGGTGCAAATTCTCAGTTGCAATGCTAATCACCAAGATGCGCAATGCAATGATGATACCCCTCGGCTGCCCTAATGAGGGGACCCCGGAGACAAATCAACGGAAGGATACCACAGGGTGTTAGGGTATTGCGGACGAGAATAACTATCGGGACGAAGACCCCAATCATTCTTCTAAAGTGAATAACGTCTGAGGTACTAAACATTATTTCTGCTGACTGCCGTTATCACACGTTAAAATAATAATGGTTTGGATAGAGTGGGGTGATGCATAGCCCAGCCCACTTCAAGGATGGAAGCAGAGGTAACCTTGAATGGCGGAGATTACCTCCTCCCAGGGAGATTTTATCTGGCAGAGGAAGAAGGGGGGCGGAGATCTCGCTGGATGGAAGGAAGAAGAGAGGGAATGGGAAAAATGGGGGTGGGGGGTTTGGGGGGAGGGGAGACAGGGATAGAGAGGGTAATAAGGGGAAGAAGAGATCAAAGAAGGGTCAGGACAGGATTAGCTGGCAATGCAGGTGGTTGGGCCTTGAAAGTATGGCTGGGTAGTGTCGAGGGTATCTCGGGAGGGGTTAATGGGTTAGGGGGGAGAGGAAGTCCTTCGAAGACGCAGACAACATTAAACCTTAAACCCCCTTCAGAATCCTTGAATGCTGCGCCCTTGGTATTATCGACCAAGTATTTTATTTGACAAATATCAAGGTCAAAGGCAAATGACACTGTGTTCTAGTTTATTGTGTCAGGCTAATCTACTGAAAAATTGGCATCAAGCATTAAGCTATATAAATATAAAAACAGATGCATATATAATATACTTACGTATGTGACCATGACTGGGTATGTTTGAAAGTTTTTAAAATCACAATTTACATTGTTTTCAGCCACTCAAGTTCTTTGCCATGACATTTACTACCACTACATTCTTAGCTTTGCGAGGAATTTCAACATATACAAAATTTCAAACTATCGTTACTCATTCATCTTATTATTACTATTATTATTATCATTAGCTTTTTCTCAGGAGGCAAAAGCTTAAATGGTCAAAGTAATATAAATCTGAATTCGTCTGGTCTTTTATTGAGAACAACTAAAAATTTTTAAATAAATAATTAAAAGTAATTATTATCTCTAGTAATATGCTTATTTTACATGTTTTTGGCAGGCATCATGTCCAAATGCCCAGTCTTCTCAACACAAAAAGTTTGCTACCAAATTTGCATAAAAAAAATAAATTAGCATAATGGACCCACGTAGCTGACTTGCACTGAGATAATAATTACCCATTAAAAATATATGAAGAATTATATTTGTTGCATAGGACACCGATTGACTTTGTGTTACTATGCAAAATAGCTGACTGCCCGGGCACCATGGTAATTGGCCCCAGGTAATTTTACAAAAGTTCTCCCGACAGGATTATTGATGAGAATTAAACGGATTTCTCCCTGTGAATTCGTTTGCCATGCAAAGTGCTCCAGTTCCTTAAGCTCTTTCTATCCAAATGTGGGGGGAAATATGATTTCTCTACGGTAAATCAGCTAAGGGACATTGATCATAGGACAAAAGCGACATGCCTTCTGGATCTGAAAAATTAAAGCACTTCTGCTTACATGAATTATAATCGTCTCTCTGCGTCTGCCTGTCTTCAAAAGAGTAACTTGAGATTTCTTACTATATTAGATCATCGATAAGGCATGATACCAGTAAACTGAAAGTTACATTAATATATGAAATGAATAAACATCTTTAAAATGATTCTTTTTCTCTTACACGTGGCCGACTGAGATCTAAATATAAAAAAATATCTGAAAGTTACCTCATTGTTAAATGAAGATATTATGAAATTGAGCAAACTTCTGTTGCTTTTCGTGATTGCTGTTTAAAGTTCGACCTCCGTTTTTACAATTGCAAGCAAAGATTACAATCGAAAATAATGTCTATCATATCTCATGCTATACACATGTAATTATGCATGCAATATTGCTATTCGAATCGTAAATACATGCTATAAAAATAATCACCTAATCCATCTCAATATAACCATATTGCTCTTGTGGCCACTTTAGGTAGGGAATACCATACAAAAATTGAATGGAAGGGCCATTAAAACTATCATTCTGTCGTTGCAAAAGTTATTCATGTAAATCAAACCCCATGGGGTTTTAGATACCGAGGCAAAGCTATAGCATTAGATATTTGCATAATTCAGATATGATGAAGAAAAACTAATTTCTTTTATGACTGAAAGTATTTTTTTTATTTTTCCATTACTATCGCCACGAGCACGTTTATTATATCTAAGGCTTCCTCGTGCATGATGATATTGAAAGGAACAGAAAGAAAGATCTATTCAGACCGCATATTCCCTTAGAAACATCAGTAAGCAAGCGCACATTAATACAGACCTTTCATTCATGTTTAAAACATCCCGTATGGAGTCTTTGGACGTCCATGTCAACTACAATAAATCACTAGGAATTTTTAGCACCGTGTACTCATGGAATATTACGTTACGAAGTTTTATGCAACAAACAGCACACAACATGCCACTTTGCTACAGAATCCTTTGTATGCTCTCAAATACAAAAATGGATCTTATGCTCACGAGAATGTCCGCTGTATCCGTAAATTTAAATGCGTTGTTTGTTTGTTTGTAGCGTGTTTTTACGTTGCATGGAACCAGTGGTTATTCAGCAACGGGACCAACGGCTTTACGTGACTTCCGAACCACGCCGAGAGTGAACTTCTACCACCAGAAATACATACACATCTCTTAGACCTCAATGGAGTGCCCGAGATTTGAACTCGCAATCACCGAGGTGGCAGGCGAAGACCAAACCGCCCACGCCACTGAGGCGCTTAAAAGCGTTGTGCAAGATGTAACTGATTACGGAAGAATAACGCAAAATGTAAATATTCTTCAAACTTCTCAAGGTTTACTACATCTTTTCTCATAGCCACAAGGTAGACTAACACTCTCGAGCAGAAGCCTTTGTCATCGGAATAAGGTGCTGTCTCCTCTTGGACAGGCTTCTCTTACAGTCTAACCTTCTCCTCACACTTATCAAAACCTCATCCAAACAAAATCACATTCATCCTTAGGGCATTCATTCTAGAACCGGTCTCCCCCCCCCCCCCCCCCCCCCCCCCTTTGTATACAACAGAACCCAGTCATTCAGCTTCACCTACATCTCATAACAAGGTACCAAATTCTCTCTCTCTCTCTCTCTCTCTCTCTCTCTCTTTGTAGAACTGCTGCGGTTGCTTACTTCCCTAGATGTTATATATCACCTATTACTATCCGTCAAGAGTGAGTGAGCTTCATTATTTTATTAGCTTATTTTACCAGAAACCGAAACCTAGTTTAAAACATTTAAAACAGTCTCTTTATGTAACAGTCCTGCCGCAGCATCAAGTTTCCCTATCTGAATGAATCTCCAGGGAACCTATAGTCTATTTATTATTGTAATATTCCTGAAGAAAAGCTGCAAAAGCCAGTCCAAACCACTCAGAATTCTCTCTCTCTCTCTCTCTCTCTCTCTCTCTCTCTCTCTCTCTCTCTCTCTCTCTCTCTCTTCCCTAGAGCGTTTACTTCTTTAATTACCTTTCAGCGAGTCTATTTTCATTAAGAGAAAGAACAAGGAAAAACTAAAAGTTAACCGCCAGTTGATACTCTTTTGAGCTCGGTGAAAGCTTCTTTTCTGCAACTAAATACTTTTTTGTTTCGAATAAAAAGTAAGCGCTTCAAATAA
>NC_061096.1:58744819-58772319 GCF_015104395.2 Macrobrachium nipponense
TGTTCATCTTAATTGACGTAGAAATCACGAGATCAATACAAATACCAAGTGAAATAATCATATCGAGGCCTTATACACTTGCTTTTGACTGTCATATGTGTCAGGTTTTCTTCTGGAATTGTTAATCAGGTTAAAATAACACTTATCATATTTAAGTTACTTTTACGGATTACTTATATCATTTGCACGTATTTATTTTTTGTTGTATGTTTTGTTGGTATTGTTTGTTTTGACACAGCCTATACAATGAATTTCGTGTTTATATATATTATATAGTATATAAGACTATCATATATATATAGATATATATCTATATATATATATATATAATATATATATATATATATAATTCTTGTAAAGATGGAAAAAACCGACTGAAATGTGGAAAAAGGGAAAACGAATGAATGCATGAATAAGCAGTAGCAAAGTGCTATTAAATGAAATGCAGTTAAATGAATAAGAGGTGTTGACTAAATGTAAACATACAAAACTATTATGTTGGTATTCTTTCTCTTTAGTGAACGAGACAATCACTGGGAAATTCTTATGAGGAATAATAGTTGTACATATGATCCTTCAATGATACCTAAAGAGAGGTTTCAAAATTGGCAAGAAGCCCAAAAGCACAAAGATTAAAAAAAAATGACGAAAACTTGGATGACAAAACTATCTTATTTTCGTATCACATTTTCCATGCCTTTGTCCAATGATGAATTTGCAGTTCTCTCATCAACTGCAAGGAGTAAATAAGAAGGAAAAGGGAATCGGTGGCAAGTATTTCTTATTCCACGGGAGTAAATTATGGCTTCTTTGAGATCACGTTAAGGTGCTTTAATCCTGACTTGTTTGATTCATTGTTTATGATTTTTTTATCAACTCAGTTCGTTTGTTGTCAAGAATTCGTTTGTTGTCAGGAATCCATAAATAATTATGTATTTTTACAAGGGATAACCAGAAGTACATGGCTTCATTTTTAAGTATATAAGTGATAACTTTATCAGTCTGCACGCCTTTCTCTTTTAGTTGTGTTTCTAAACGGAAATAATAGAAGGCTTAATTAATGGCGTGCTTTCAGCTTCTTCCTTGCAAGTCAGTCCACCGAAATAGAGTCCTTAGTTTAAATCAGTGTTTTAATGGGCCTTTTATACTTGAGACGTTTTCTGTTTAAACAGAAGAATTTATTTACGCATATACTCATAAACATTATCTATATGTATAATACATACATATATATATATATATATATATATATATATATATATATATATATGATATATATATATATATATATATATATATGTATATATATAAATAGATATAGATATATAGTTATATATATACATATATATATATATATATATATATATATATATATATATATATTATATATATATATATGATATATATATACTATATACTATATATATATATATATATGATATAAACATATATATACATATATATATATATATATAAGACATATATATATATTACATACATATAGATAATGTTTATGCGTATATACGTAAATAAATTCTTCTGTTAAAAACAGAAAACGTCTCAAGTATAAAAGGCCCATTAAAACAAGGAAGAAGCTGAAAGAAACAGCATTATGCCTTCTATTATTTCCGTTTAGAAACTAAAAGAAAAGGCGTGCAAACTGATCAAGTTATCACTTATATAGTTAAAAATGAAGCCATGTACGTCTGGTTATCCCTTGTAAAAATACATAATTAAAATGTAGAGATTAGTAAAGAAAGAGTGAGAGAGAGTGGGAGAAAATAAATTATCCTAATTTGATATTTCACTTGAATTCTATGTTTATTTAAACACCAATTACAATGCATTTGAGCCTTTATTTCTCTCTTTACCATGTTGATTTTTTTTCTTGTGTGATCTACATCTTTTTTCATTACTTTTTCCCTCCCCTTTCTTTTCGTTCTTCTCCGTTTATCTCTTTATTCTGTGCGTGCGCCAAGTAAATTTAGTTTCGTCTTGTCGGCATTTATCGCAGGCATCCTGCAGTATATTTGCTTTATCCTTCGTTGAATTGGTAAACTGATGTTTCTTTTCTTCCTGACAAGGAAGGCCAGCCTTTCCATGTTGATTCTTGAAGCACGCCCTGTGCTAATCTTGGCAGGTGGCGTTTTATATTATGATGTTTTGCTTATACCACGTTCTCTCTCCATTGGCTCTCTCCCTCATTCTCTCGTTCAGTCTCCTCCCCCAAAAGCTCTCTATCTTGTGATATTGCGTCTGGCTGATTAGCTGGCTCGTGACTAAGTCAATCCTATAATTGGAGAGTCGTTCACTGCTGATACAAATTACTGTTACGTTTACTTTCCTTGGCAAATGGCATTTTTTAAAACGAATTAATAATCTGTATTAATTTTCTACCTCTTAGTCCACACAAATAATTTCCTTATCTCATTACGTGACAGTGACCGATTTCATAATTATGTCAGTATCAGGACACTTCTATCTTTTAAAGAGGATTATGTAGACCATGTTTGTCTTTACAATACAATGAAAATCTGTTACATTAAAACTCGAATTCAACCCTAAGGAGCGTTTATAAACACGCTGAAATAAAAAGAAGCTTTCATTTTAATTGTATAGTGAAAAAGGTTCGGTTTGCTTGTTAGCAACATTAAGTTGAGACTCATGAATAGACGCTCTTCTTTTTGCCTGAACGTAACCAGTCACTCACTGCTTCAGTACACCAGCAGAATTTAGATCAGAAATCATATATAATTCAGCACCATGCGGCTCTAAACATTGTTGCTGAAAAGATACAACACATCTGTCATTACTAACCCTTTGTTGATAATATTATATTATAAACTTTGACATTTTCTTCCAACGGCTAACGTTCATTTGCCGATAAACTGCTTCATTACTTTATGTGCATTTTGTTTTATTGATTACGGAGAAGAGACTGAGGCGGGATAGGAGATGAATGGTCGTCTCTTCTCAGGCGATGGCAGACCCAACCCCAAATAAAATAGACGCTTACCGACTCTGAAAACTTTAGAGGAATGAAGGAAATTCCACAGACAGGAAGTGAATGGGATATAAGGGGGTTATCACTCTGACTGACCTTCGAATTCATGACTTCAAGCAGCACTAAGCACGTGGTAAAGCACTGCGGTATAACAATGGTGAGAGTGAAGAAGACAATTCACCCAAAACAAATGGTAACAATTACACATTACGTGTGAGTATTCACTTTTTATGCATGATTGCCTATACACGTTTAACGTTATTCAGTTTCCTAATTAGAAAATGAGCTAAAAAATATTTGGTAAGGGGAAATTTTAAGAAGACTATCTGACTCCTTCACGTTCCCGGTCAAGAAGCTGGCATTTTCGAAGTTAAGGTTACTTAATATACTTAAGTCCGTGAAAGTTATAACTTAAATAAGCTCTTGGCAAGACAGAATTTGAAGCAGCCTTTCCTTCACCTGAGAACAACCACTTCATTAATGAGTTTCAGTCCATAGGATGTCAACGGATACCAACATAATGTTAAAAACTTAACCAGAAAAACAGGAAGCATAACGAACTATAATGGCAACTGCGTAAACTATGATAAATACAGTTTTGAAGACATGGTAAGCTTTTGAAGCCGCCAAATTTCATGCTTTGCGGTTGTACCTGCTCAGAATAATGAACAGCAAATGTTTTCAATAACATTGTCCGTAGAGTAGGAATCCTGACAAATATCTGCTTTACTGTGATGTTCAAATTTAATTTAAGTCGAATAAGAAAATCTCCAGGCAGATACGAAGAGTCAAAAGTACAAATAATCACGTATACCTGTGATCCTTAACAGATTTACATTTGCATGTACACCAACACGGGATTTGTATTAAAAACAAATGAAGTAATGGAGCGAGCATTAATCATTATATTAATACAGTTGCATGGTCACAGTATGAAACGCAAAATAGGGGATTGTCATCATAAAATACTGCTGGAAAATATATCAGAACAATACTTCCTTCTCTCAACACTCAAAATTATTACACTCACAAATAATACCCATGCCTGTCTCCTATTCATGGAATATCCAGACAAAGTGTCGCATTATCATATCTGAAAGAGCATAACATAGAACACATTATGGAAATAAAGCTCTCGAACAACATGAACACTGACAAAGCATCAGTGATATACTATTAACTGCTACTATATTTAAGAAGAAAAACTTGCACACGATATGCAAATTAACAAACTAATGGATGACTACAACAGACTACTTTGGAAGGTTGGAACATTTAAGTTGTATGACAATGGCATATTAAATATGGTATAACCTTAACAATCTCTCCCTCTCATAGAATGTATACATAAGATTTTCTTTTAAATTTTCCTCCTCTCTGTACAAAAGCGCAATCAAAACGTCCAGAGATGTTTACCAACTGAATGATTTACTAAGGCCATCTTTGAGATACTGGTGAAGCCATCATTTTTAAAATCACGGATTTTTGGAGACATAATCTGCAAATGCTATTTCTGACCGCAATCAGTTCCGTCAGAGAGTTGAGAGTTGTACCATTCTTTCATGGTGCATTTAGTTTCATTTGGTTTAATTTCAAAGTTTTTCTTGTTTTACCTACGCGGTCAAGCTTGTAAAGTCTAAGGCTAAACCGGTGTTATATGCTACATATCTAATAAGAGGGATAAGGAAGAAAAATATCTAAAAGTGGAGTATAGTGGTTAGCATGAAAGGCCCCTTTTAGAACAAGGTATTGAATATCATTCCTAATTCACGGTTTAAATTCAAGACGGTGACGGGAGAGAGGATGATTTAGCAGACGCTCCCTCTTACACGTCTGTGATTTTTACATCTTTGCCAACGCTCTTTGAGATTCCGTCTGAACCTCTTCCATCCTGTGACACTGCTCGTCACACATTCCTCCTACATAACAGCGACAGTCTTGAATATTAGTCTGCTCTAATCTTGGTTTTCATATCGCACACACGCAAGATGACTCTATACGATGATTCTAAATGCTTTTATTATCTCCTTCCCCCACCCCACCCCACCCCCCTCTTTCTCTCTCTCTGTCTCTGTCTCTCTCTACTTTTTTTATCAACTAAGATTCATGAGTTAGTACTTAGTTTCAGATCAGTATTACTCGCTTCTTTTTTGTAATAATTAAACTAATTCATTTTTTTAACCCTTCGGAGAGTATCATAACATAATGTATACAATGACGCAATTTTTTTTTTAACATTTTAGTTCAAGAACATAATAATTATTACCAGTAAGTTTGTATATATTAAGCTAAAGCTTTTTGTGCATCTCCAGCACGTTTTATGTATATATATTTTTCCAGAATATCGTTCTCTTAATCTAAGTGAGGGCTCACAACCTCTATCTATACTGATCCATGTTTTTACCGTTCTAAAATATTTTAAATTCATATTGTCTGTCTTAAATTATTTCATTCATTTATCTTAGTAGAGGTCCCTCCACTAGATCTCGTGACCAATTATCCGAGATCAAGGTTTGAAGTTAGTTTTCAGTTTAGAGGAAGGTTTTGCTCGCATAAGTGTGAGCTAACTTTTTGAGAGGCAGAAATCCAAGATGGCCGCCTCCTGCTTATGTCAAACTTATAAAGCTTAATGTCACAGGGAATTTTCTCTTACAAATACGTTCTTGGTATCTCATTATAGGTTTTAGAGGTCAAGAATCTCTTTTTATGTTAAAATTTAGTTTTCGCCAACATTTTCTATTTAGATTAATAATGCTTATAGAACATCCGTCACGTTTTTCAACTAAGAAATTGATTAATTTGATACAGAGTGTTCATTTGGAAACAATAGATGATACACTGAGGCTTTGGTCACAGAAGACTGGTCACAGGACTTATCGGGAGTCCTCTACTAATTAACATATACACCAGCTTGAAATTGAACACTTTTTTTTTTAGATCTGTCAAGCTATTAACAATAATGTAAACTTATTAATCAATATATATTACTTTCATACACTATGCTGCAATATTGCATGATGCGTTCAATGTAATTCACCTCAACAATTTTACTGACAGATGTTGGCTTAAGCAAAGAAGCGAAAGAGCGGTGATTCAACGGAAGGTCATAGTATTTTGTGTTATAAGAAATGTAATGAGGACAGGAGTACCACAGGACGAGAGGCGTGGGATAACTTGAAAAGATCACGCCCACCACACTGTTCACAAACAGGGAGGGATGCTGCACGCCAAGAACTTTTATGTATTTGGTTCATGAAGCCCGAGGAGAAAAAAAAACATCGAGGGAGGGACAAATGGCATACAGTGGAGACGGTGAATGCATGGTATGCATTCAGGACAGGATCCACACGAGTCCATTTGGAGGACCTGGCAATGAGAGAGAGAGAATAACAACATTTCTTGAGTCCGCCCCTGATCGCTTCGCTGTTGGACTAAGAGATATATCATCGTTCATGCTAGCGAAAATATACCTCTTCAAATATAATAGAGAGTGGAAATGATGACCCCAACCTCCATTTGCAGCTTGTACAATCATCTGAAGTCAAGGAAATCTTTTTCAAGCACGTTCGCACTGTCATTCTTCAAAACCATGAACTTCGCACTTTACAAAGAATTTTACAAGGCTACGTAAATATCCTCCGTAATTTTGGATTAAACTTAAGTATCATCAAATCAAGCATGATCAAGAATATGTTGCAAAAGTAGTTCAAAGACCAGCTTGAATTCCACAATCACTTTCAGAAAGGTCAGAGTACTTTAGTTTATGACACTACAGCAGCATCAAGAATGAAGGCTAAAATTTCTTTCTCACCGAAAATTCCATGGCGATTGCCAGGTTCTCCAAATGGACTGTGTGTGGGTCTTGAATACATACTACCATGCATTCACTGTCTCCACTGTAACCATTTGTCCCTCCCTCGATCTCTCTTATCCTCGGCCTTCATACACCAAATGCATAAGTTCTTGACGTGCAACAACCCTGTTTGTGAACGGGATTGTCTTCGCTCCATCTGCTGCTGTCCTTCATTCACTACTAGAAACACTTGAATTAATTTCCTTGTTAGTTTCCTCTCTCTCTCTCTCTCTCTCTCTCTCTCTCTCTCTCTCTCTCTCTCTCTCTCTCTCTCTCTCTTCTCTCTCTCTCTCTTTTCCAAAGCCAGTTCCAGTTCCCAGAGACTGAATCACTTCAACTTATACAGTTTGTGAAAGATCACATTGTTGGGTCCTTCTTCCAACTGAAAATCATCATAGATTGTACTATATGGATCAAGTCCTAACCATTGGTGGGTAATCTTTGTGTGTAAACGTCTCTGGCGCTGTGGTACTCCTGTATTTATGACATTTCTTACGGTGAATCATCACCTCTCTTTCGCTTCCTTGCTAAAGCCCAACATCCGTAAGTAAAAGTGTTTAAGTAAATTACATTTATTACCTCATACAATATTGTAGCATAGTATATGATAGTAACATATTTTGATTAATAAGATTAATTAGTGTTAGTATCTTGACAGATCTAAAAACAAGTGATCTATTTTCAAGATGGTGTATATATAAATCATTAGAGGGCTTCCAGTGAGTCCCGTGACCAAAGCTTCAGATATACACAAAAGCATTTATATCACAAATGAAAAGAAATTTAATGAGCTCTTTAGAGACTTTGTAAATTACCAACGAAACTGTGATATCATATATCTATATATAGTTTTCAAATGAGTTCTCTGTGTATATATCAAATCAATCATTTTTACAGTTGAAAAATGTGACTGATAGTTTCTAAGTATTTTTAATATTTTACAAGTATTTTTAATCTAACATGAAAAATGTCGGAGAAATTTAAATTTTTACGAAAAAAAATTTAGATTCTTGACATCAAAAACCTCTCATTAAATACCAACAATGGATTTGTAAGAGAAAATTCCCTAAGATATGAAGTTTTATAAGTATGACATAAGCAGGAGGTCGCCATCTTGGATTTATGCCTCTCAAAAAGTTACTAACACTTTTGCGAGGTAGACCCGGGCTTAATTTGAGCAAAACCTTCCTCTAAATTGAAAATTAACTTCAAACCTTAGTCCCGGGATCTACTAGAGGATCCTCTACTGTCCTTACTGAACTTAATCATGCCTTCAAAAGCGGTTCATCTTGTGTTCTTTTTGGATTACTGTTCATATACTTCATATGTTTAAATCAGAGGTATACTTCGTTCGCCCACGTCTACATGTACTCCGATTATCCCTTCTACGAATCTATTATTTATAATTAAGAAAACGCTTTTTGTTGTTTCCATCATCATCTGCTATGCAACTGGGAATTGTCATAGCATCATAAATCGATCTATCGTCCTACTTCAAATTTATATGTTAGTTTATGTATGGTACTTCAGATTTATATGTTGAAATGTGTTGGGCAAAGTCTAGATTATCTCCTATATAATACGAATCCCCTCAAAAGCAGAATCCTTTGTTGGCTGCATTGCTATACCGGTAATGAGAATAACTGGAATGTATATTAGTCAAGAAGGTTACCACAGTACGCATCACAATTTCAAAGAAAAGAAAAATAAAAAAATACTTCAAGTTAGTTCGTTCAAAGAAAAAAATAATTCGGAAAACTTGGCGCTGTAAAGCCGCACAGATTCCTCTCCAAAACTTGGAATTATCGCCAACTATCTCACTGTAAGGACGGACAATTTTCCGCGCAATCTTTCTTTAAAGGGCATAAAGACTCGAGTGCAGGGAAATGCCATAGAGATGCGTCTCAATAAACTATAGAAAATCATATCATTCATCGCAACTAAGGCGCCCTACCGCAAGATAAATAGTCACTAAACGAAAACAGTCTCTGCTGAAATAACGGATGTAGAAGACGGGCAAACGAAAGACGCCGGACGAAACCAAATTTTATCGAAATATTACATCCTTTAAAAGCTGGATTTCGGAGGAAGCCACTACGCAGTAAACTCCTACATTAGCCATTTCATACGCCTACGTAAAAGGCACATCTACACCTATTCCGTATCTAAACACACTTTCTTCACCCCTATTAAATACCCGAAGTATACTAGAACCTGAGTGAGTTCAAAGTTCGCAAAGCTTGTCCACAACAATTGTAAACTCTGATCTGTTCTACAAAAATATGTTAAAATGTTTAAATGACGTAATGGCTGATACTTTAATTTCTACAATAATTTCAGAAGTTTCGTATAATTGGTAATAAGGAATTATTTCTCAAAATGAAAGCTTATCAAATGTAATCCCTCCAGACCTGAACATTTTAGGAGAGACTGTATGTTTCCGATATTCAATGAAGTACTGAGCACAATCTATTTTAATGAAGTTTTGAGAATAAGATACTGAACACTTAAAAAAAATAGAAACTATCTCAGCGTTCATTATTTCTTTGGAGGAAGATTTTTAAATTCGAAATCATATACTAACGTATGCAGTGAATATGATTTTTTGTTAAAAGCGCCTTTATTTTAGTCTGCATCCGTTTCTCACTCAACCACTTGATGATTAAATAACCATGAAAATCAACTAAACTGTGGGTGGTTGGTTTCGTCGGAGCCTGCCTCATGCCAACCCGTGTCCTAGCACCGCGTGCGATAAGATGTGAGAGAGAGAGAGAGAGAGAGAGAGCGTAGGTGGTCTGGTGTGAACCTCCGGAACCTGACTACCCAACAGAGACGGTTAATTTGTTGCTTTCGGATCCCTTAAGAATTCTGGAGCAAATGCACTTGGACGGCCGGCGTCGTGGTTTCGCCTTGCGGTCTGAAGGCGGTCAAAGGGAAGAGTGCGGTTGAGTGGCGGTTGGTTGGGCTCTGCAGCGGGAGCTTCTTTGTTGGATTTCTATTCACTTAGACACGTTAAATATATACTTAACTTTGGGTTGCTAGTACTAGGTTTCTTTCGAAGGTTCGGAAATTCGTCTTTCGAAGATGTGCAGCATAAGATGTTTATGTTCGTGACCCGTTTTATTCCCGTGTGTTTTCCCAGGTTAATTCTCTCTCTCTCTCTCTCTCTCTCTCTCTCTCTCTCTCTCTCTCTCTCTCTCATATATATATATATATATATATATATGATATATATATATATATACATATATACACATATATATATGTATGTATGTATATATATCCTCCTGTTTACAAATTTACGCTATAAATATCTTCCATTTTATTATAGCAGAAAAAGAATGACCGTATTTTGGGATACCATGATGAAATGCAGGTAAAAATGGGAATCAAACATACCAGCTCTCAAACTTAAGTCTGTTGCACACAGATTAATCTAACCGAGTGATTTAGAGTAGGTAAATTCTTTTTATTAGTGATGAAGTACCTTTCTTGTTCCAGTCTCTTGTATCATGGGGCTAGCAGAAGAAAATATTTGAGATGCAAATGTTAACTCATGCCTACAAGATGACAGTATTCATAGGTATATAAATGATGGGTCTGGCTATTTACCAACAATTACAACTCCCCATGGCAAAATTGTATCGTCTAAAGTAACCAGAAAGCTTCTTTTTTATTCTCAAGACTTCGTATATCTACAGACATGAGGATGTGGATGTTGTATACTTCAGTTTTGTTCCGTCATTACTTTAGAATCTCGTCTTCTCTCTCTGTATGTCACTAACATCGTAATACCTTTACCCCAGATAAACTGTGCAAGGTACTGGCTTTCTTTGAGGTAACTGACGACACTCAACATCATCGCTCAGCTTGTGTTTTGCTAAACTGAATGAAGCATCATTACGACAACCTGCGGCTACTAGGGTAATCCAGATCTCACAAGACTCGGAAAAATAGGATTTTAAACTAAGGCATGATTTCTACTTGACTAAGTGGTCAAAAGAAATAACAATATGATAATAAACATGCATCTCTCGGTGAAAACTACCAGTTTTTATCTATGCGCAGTAGGCATCATGTAGTCAAGAAAGTTATGTTAAGGAGTGAATTTCGTAAAGACAATAAGTAATCAAAATGGTCTGATTATCCAACTAATGTGTTATTATACTACTGGTAAATCAACATTCGCTGTATAATATTCTTCGAAATATTGTTGTTCTGAAGTTTCCTGTAGCTGAAGTGTAATCTCAAATACCGTACAGCCTATATATACCATTTTTTAAGGCCAAGCAAGAAATAGCGTTACTGTGGAAGTTCTGTCACCTTAGAGCAATCTGCACATTATTTAGCACATTTAGTTACTTTTGTATTTCCGGAAGCATTGATCAGAGGAGGCTTTAAAAACACTCTTAGCAAAATACCTTTCCCCGCAATTGCTCAAAATCTCGTTAACACATAGACGACAGGAAATGCAACACATAGACGACAGGAAATGCAACACATAGACGACAGGAAATGCTAGCAAAGTCGTTTCTCTATAGCCAAAGTCTTTGGAACGACATTTAAAGAGGATTCTTTAAAGCCATTTTGCTTCTTATTAAATAAGATTATTCTCAAACGAAGGGCAAGACAATAAAAGTACCTGACAAATTAATACGCTAGGCTAAGTCTATTGTTATAACTATTCTTAAAGGCTCTTTTTTTTCCCTTGGCAGGATGACTAAATAACTTTTATCACAGGGAAAGCCATATATAATCCAAATTAAGTTTTACTTAGAATGAGATTTACACGACAAAGCATGTTGCCAAGTGGGTAGTTTGAGGCCACAGGTGTAGCCTAGGCAATCAAACTTCTGTTCAGAAATATCGTAAGACGAAAACAAATGGAACCAGGATTGGTTATCCATTGAAAACAGACTTTTTTTTAAACTTTAAATCGAATAATAGTTGTTTTCTACGGGTTGTTCACGTCGTTCAGAACTATTCCCACCAAACGCGACGTTTTGGAAGTAGGCTGAGAAACCTCTTTCGATAAAAAAAAAAAAAAAAAAAAAAAAAAAAAAGCATTTTGTTCAACATGTCTAACCAGCTTTCACACGTCCAAAACTGAAAAACTGATTGCATAGGCAGGGTTACCTACAACACTGACAAAAAATAACAGGTGTCTCTATGCGTCACAGCCACCTCTTTAAAAGAAGAGACTTGTTAACACAACCAATAAACCATAGGCCTAGGCCTATTGTCTCCTAAGGATTTTAAATAATTTAAAATTATTTTTTATTCTGTATTAAAAGGAATACATGAGATTATTGATGCTCTGATTTTTAATTGGCATTACACTTATGTTCCACGATAATATGCTAAAAATGTAGGACACATTAATAGAGACAGTTCATTTACTGCTAACAAGACATCTGTGTGAGTAGTAACAACTTATGGCTAAATAGACTCTGCAAGTTTTTTTTATATTACTGGTGAAATGTTATTCCATTTTCTCTTGAAGAATTCCTGTTCCATTTCTACAAGTATAAGCAACATGACGTACGATAAAGAAAAATAACAAAGATAAACCAAGCACTTATTCGACTTCCGCGCTTCCCGGCTACGTGAAGGTGCCCGCTAAGTTCTGCGGCCGAGCAGGCAACGCCGCCCTGGTGACTGCATAACAAACTACGCAGTAGTATTGCACAGATACCATTTCTAATTTCTTTTGACCGTATATGCTCATCAGCCGTTCATTAATAATACCTTACTTAACTTACTTTTCCGGCCGTGTCTTGATGCAACACCCCGTCGGTAAATCTCGTATGACAAAATCAAGATGTAAAACAAATGAGCAATCTATTACTAATGCGTCTCATTGGCTTTACCCGTCTTTTTTTTTCTTTCTTTTTTAATTTAAGACATTCCTGCCATCATTAAAGACTGAACGCAACATCCCTAATCCAAAAACAATGGTACTAATGAAAAATTATGCCTTTGTAGTTCCTTTCTTTTTATGAACGACTTTTTGTTTTTCCTTTGTTTACTTTCCTTGACATGCCATAAGATATATCTACCATCCCGGGTGGTAGATAGGGGCACAAATTTAAGAAACTGTTCTTGTGATGCCTAATTCGATTCAGGTCCAACGAAGGACGACGAGTCGTGGGAGGGAATGACGACATTTGTTTTGGGGCTGGGGCCTTCGGGTGTTCCTATATTGTGTTAGGGAGTCGATTAATTTGTCTTTTTATTCTCTTCATTGGACTTTTAATAGCATAAAAGCTTCTCCGTCAACCATCGGAAAGCTCGTGAGATTTTAATGACGAACTTATAAATAAATTAAATTGTTTCATAAGTCATTATTAGGGTTGGTGGCTGTACAGTATTAAAGATAATTTCTCTCTCTCTCTCTCTCTCTCTCTCTCTCTCTCAATTATTTCCCCTCTCTCTAAACAAAGAACTGCGCGTTCGTTTCCTTCTTCTCACAACAACATTTATGACTCTTATCCTAATTATCTTTATGAAACGTTTGTGCCTACATTTCAACTGAAAATTTGCTGTTGTGAATGAATGAACACTTAAATCTCTATTAACGCTTGACTTTGTAAATGCTATAGAAATGAAGCATAGTTTTTAACGTTCCTTTTTCATATGTTCTTGATATTGTACACTTTATCGTTTCTGTTCCGAAACGGTATTTCCGCATGAAAAGTTTTCATGTTTACGGTGGCAATTTGAAGGTGCTTCCTGCAGAAACTTTAAACCAATCTCTATATTTCCAGTGCCTATTAAACTCGCTGAGAAGTTGATCCTGAAGCCCTTTCATTTGTACCTTGAATTTCAATTTTGCTTCCTGACGCTGAAATCCTTGCAGCATACAGTTGGGTACTTGAAATCCACACGATAGCCTTGACAATGCCCTTGTGCCAAACCTTGTTCAACTTAATTTATTAATATTATTACGATTTTTATTATTATTGGTGTCTGTATTTTGTGTAAACTTAGTAATGTGGGTATTGGATCTTACACTGTTTGCACTTCCCACTAAAAATGTTTTTATGTGAGAGAAATAATAAAGGAAGAAGTTCTCTTTCCCAAATGAGATTTAAACCGATGGCTTTCGAAAATAATGTCAATGCTTTCCCTGTGTACCAAACTAAACATATGCTCATGATGGTAATAGTGTTTTAAGAGCTATTAAACAGTAATTTTTTTTAAAGACAAAAAAATTTCTTATGAAGACGACTAGGTTCTTAACAAAATGATATTTCCAATTGGTTTTTGAACAATGATCTTTTCAATGCTGGGGATTAATTCGTTTCTCTGTTGAACCAAAACAATTGCCGTTGTGTTTCAACATGAATAGAGCAGTCCCTTTTAAAATAACGGGTTGGTAAGCCGTTTATTGTCAATTCTCAGGTGGCAAAGGGTAGTTTCCCACCTTTGCCCTATTCAGGTGTTCCTGCTGGAGAGGCGAGTTATTAATTTTAAACTAGCGTGACTTTCTCACGTCATTCGTATCTTCTGTTCTTTTGGAAATTTATTTAATGCTCTAAAGTACTTTAAAACTCGTCAAAACAGATAACCTTCGTTTCCAATTACGCAAGATACTTCCGTAAATCGATCGTTTTAACCTCACGGTCTCTAAACGATAATATATTTCTAAATTGGTCGGTAAATGTCGTACGAAATCACTGCTGAATTCATGTCCTGTGAAACATCCTCTGACCTGCTCTCGGTGTAACAGCTAATGGAGTTTAATGCCAATTCTTTCCGGTTGTTGTGTTACATCCACAACCAACAAAAGACTCTCTCTCTCTCTCTCTCTCTCTCTCTCTCTCTCTCTCTCTCTCTCTCTCTCTCTCTTGTGGCCTTCCGGAACTCACTCTACTGTATAAACTCCAGTATCTTCCTGACATCGTATCCGTAAACCAGCTCTTATTGTGAGACGCAAAGTAATTAGACGTATAATAAAAGAAGACCAAAGTTCACATGATTACTTGGTGGTGTAATCTAGGGAAACCACCTTGAGTGCCGCTCGCCTTCAGTCCAATCCTTTGTGGATTTATAATAATAATAATAATAATAATAATAATAATAATAATAATAATAATAATAATAATAATAATAATAATAATAATAATAATAAAGGAAATTAGGATTGCCCAAGCAATTCTGATAAATCCACATTCTGGTGAATTTTTTCCATTGCATCAAACAAACTTCAAAGATAACTCGGCCTTTTCTTTGGTTCACCAGCTTAAATTGGTATATAGAATTTAGGCTAAAGGCCATGTGCTGGGACCTAAAAGGTCACTCAGTGCTCAAAGGAAAATTGACAGGAAGGAGGTTTGCAAGGTGTAACGGGAGGCAAACCTCGCAGCTGCACTATGAAATAATTGTTAAGAGAGGGTGACAAGTATGAAGAAAGTAAGAGGACACGAACGGAGGCACAGTAAAAGGAACGAAAGCGGTTGCACTTAGGGGCCGAAGGGACGCCCCAAAGAACCTCAAGTAATGCCTACAGTGCACTAACGGCACTATCCCCACCTACGGGCCACCAACTTAAAATTCTCAGTCTTCGCCTCTCTTAAATCTCTTATCCCTCCCTTATCACGTAATTGAAGGGAAACTGTTACCCAACCCTGAGGACAAACGAGTTTGAGTTTATTTGTCCCTCAAGACTAAACTTAGTTGACTTGTTTTTCCTTATGCCTGAACTACTCTGATTTTCCTTTTCACTCAGATATGAAAAATCTAGGTAACAAACCCGTTTGAGGTGGAGAATGAGGAGGAATTTTTCCATTTATTCTTCGAATAAGTGTCTGTCTTTTTTTTTGATTCGTTAATATGAAAAACTAACCCAGATTAGTTGAAATTCAACGCTTAACGTGACAAGAGAATGTAGTAAATACAGTTAAGTCTCCATTATTCCAGTGCTCAAGTTGTTGAAAATCTTATTATGAATCCCTATACATAAGAACTTTGAATTTGGCTTTCTGACAACCAGTATGCATTCATAACATAACTAGTATTCTTTAAAGACAGCATGATCGTTTTTTTTTTTTTTTTACTTAGAAGCCTTAATTTTTTGCCCCGTTGATAGCAAATGAGTGCATTCGCAGGTAGTAATTAGACATTACAATTTTTTATTCCCTTTGCTATATATACAACTAGCTCCCATTGGTAAAAGTGAATTCGATATTATGAGCTGATGACAAAATTGCTACAAAATAGTCAAGTTACAAACGTAACGCTTAGCTATCATGAAAGAGGCGAGTTGGTTTCGAATTCAAGCACAAAACCTGAATTTCGATTTGATACTGGCATTAGAATGCAGTCGTAATTACATTACCTATGAAAGCACGGCAGATAAGTTTTCCTTATCGTTAGGTGAATTCTATTTTGGTGGGTTTTTCCGGCATGTATATACTATTATATATCTGGATTTCAAAAGCAGAAGCATATTGTTTGTTTGTTTGTGTGGTGTTTTACGTTGCATGGAACCAGTGGTTATTCAGTCAGCAACGGGACCAACGGCTTTACGTGACTTCCGAACCACGCCGAGAGTGAACTTCTACCACCAGAAATAACACATCTCTCACACCTCAATGGAATGCCAGAGAATCACACTCGCGGCCACTGAGGTGGCAAGTCAAGACCATACCGATCACGCCACTGAGGCACTTAGTAGAAGCATATTACGTTCCTCAAAAAGTTGGTATCAAAGTTTTATTGCTAACTCTCAAGCTCTGTGAGAGATTTTACCAGCTCTTCAAGTTGAATTGTGTCATTGACATGACGTGAGTGAATGAATCCTGTTGCAAAAGTGTACTACAACCTCTGCACTCTACCTGATCTAGCTGTTCTTGCTCGCAACACTAGGCAGGCTGCTGCTGCTGCAAGAGTTTTTACCTTGGATGCAACTAAAATCTGGAATAATCTGCCTTGTGCAGTTGTGTATAATCATCTGATCTCCAAGTATTCAAGCGAGGAGAGAATTCATTCCTGCTCTCTGCCGACTTCTAAATTTCAAGTGGATCTTTAACATTCTGTATTCCCTCATATTTGTTTACCCATCATCTTTTCCTATAGCTTGATTCCCCTTTAGAAACCTCTTGGGTTTACAGTCGGTTGACTCTGCCCATTAAGGTTTTCAGCTGAAGGTTTAAAGAAAGAAGGAAAGATGAAACTATACTACAAGCTGACGGTCGTTGCACCATCTCCGTAGAGATAAACTCTAATAATATATTTGCGAAGAAAGTCTGGCTGAGGTTTGTGTCTCCAGAAAGGTTTAGATCCCGACAACGTCTGTTTCTAATTAATAAAATATGTGGAACTGAGTTTGACATTAGTGTTGGTATTGACGCTCTTTGACTGCTTTTTATTCTTGATATAATATTAATGACGCTACTACAAGGCTGCTTATATATATATAATATTATATATATATATATATATATAATATATTATAATATAATATATTATATAATATAAATATACATAATAATATATATATATTATATATAATATTAATATATATTATAATATGATATATATAATATATATATATATATAGATAAGATTATTATTAATCACAAAAAAGTAAAGGCAAAATCAATTAAACAACAGTGGTGATGCTTAGTTAGATTATACCTAAATATTTCTAGATTTTCTTTTATACACGAAATTATGTCCCGCTGTAAAACTTTGAAAGCTGTATCTTGTCTATTCTACAATTTCCTATTGGCCGTCGTGATGCAAAGACTAATATTTTACAGCTTTTAAATGTTAGGTTTTCGGTCAGACTCAACAACTTATACCTTGCCCAATATCCGGTTTGAACGAAAAGAAAAAAAAAAAAACTCTCCAGGGCGTTTCCCCTTGCAACTACGGTACAAAGTTTCACTTGAATCTCGATCTCGAGCCGTAAAAGATTATGGCGCATACAGTGCTGACCCCTTCTTTGTGCCCATAGGAAACGCAGTAATAACATCGAACGAAATGAGGTATAAGCTAAAGCTCGCTTATTTCTGTGATAACTCTCCAGTCAACAACATAAACGTTGAAATGTTTGGCTTAAAACTACTAACTCAATATTATAAATGTTTTTTTTTTTTTTGCCTCATTATGTTATATTAATGGATGAGATGAGTGACTTTTCATTTCTACAATTCGTGGGGTATTCTGATCTCTCAAAAGAATTGAAAAATAAAGTTAGTCTCGATTCTGATCTCTTAAAAGAATAAAAGAATAAAGTTAGTCTCAGTATCGATCATTAAGGAATATATATATATATTAAAAAATTAAAATTAGGCGAATAGAGTATATTTCACAAACAGCTTCGAGACGTAAAGCCTCCTATTTAGTGTTCGTATGAGTTTCACACTGAAGACGAGACGCTGTCTGGAAACTTTTTGTGATTCTTACCTCATTCCTTGAACTTTGGCTTTTTGGATAAAACTAGTTTGGGAAAAATGTGTGTGAGAGAGAGAGAGAGAGAGAGAGAGAGAGAGAGAGAGAGAGAGAGAGAGAGATTCAGTAATTCCCTGATTTAAAGAGGCTTAATGGGCGAGCAGTGTCCACAAACTTTTCCAAGTACAGGTTCTTAATTGTTTCTTTTATTTAGAGATGAATATTTTTCGGCCCCTTTACTTGCACGGTTCGTTGCGTGACGTTGGGTAACGAGGCTTCGAGTGGCTCGAGATGAAGGTCGATAGTTGACCAAATATGGCCTTTAGATGGATTTGGGTGGACAAGGCTATGGAAATAGACAAGCCTGGAGAAGGGACGCAAACGGGACAACACCCTGATTTATGAAGTTGCAGAATCTGACTCTCGGTCACAGCATCGGTCAGAGATAGTGTGTGTGTGTGTGTGTTAATCGCTCTTGTTCATTTTATGTTCTTACTTTTACTCCATTTCATTATTTCTTGGTGATGTTTATAAAGTTCAAGTACGTGCTAAGTATGTGCTTCGTTGATATTTAAAACTACCCTCATGCTAGCCTGAAAAATGGCGGTAAAGTGATGCGTGCGTCTGTCTACACGTACCTGAAAATATGATGGGTGTGTTTTGCCAACTTTGAACTAATTGTCCCATTCTGAGTAGATGCAGTTCAAAGAAATAGGTGCTGTCTGTTGTTCTGGATACTAATCATTTATGGATGTTTTCCTATATGAAAGAGGATTTAAGGATGTTTTGATAAGATCTTTATGTAGTTCGATATATTCTAACGGCGAATTCCTCACATCAAAAATAAAAAAAATGAAATCGTGACGATGCGTGACTCCATCTAAATTTCGATCTTAGAATACTAACTCGGTATCACTATTAGTGAAGCGTGATTTTGAATAGTACGTATTATGCATATTTGTAAGATTGTGTCGAATGCTAAATAAACTGGAATTTTAGCGCTTAAAAAAGATTTTGTGCAAAACTAAACGAGAAAAACAGTCATTTTAGAAGACTGACAATATGGCCCTAGAGATACATGAAAGAAATTACTTAAGAGTTGGTACGATCATATAGGCCAAGTGGGAAAAGGTAGATCGGGAGAAAGTCTAAATAATATGGAAGATTTCGGAGAAAGGGAGCGTAGAAATTGATGGGTTAATGTGTTTGAATAAAGACCCGAGTAGTGAGAATCTTAACATCCAAGAATCTGGCGAGTTCGTGCAAGAGTGACCACAATGTACATTGACTGAGGTGTGGTTTCTTTTTACTTTTTTTTTAACACCCGGGTCTTACATCCCTGATTGAACAACTGAATTTCTCAGTAAGAGTTGTTGCCTAATATTTCTCAGAAGCCCTCGGCTTCCATGACAACAACTAACTCTGCGTGTGATGTTTTTTTCGTGGGAGAAATGTAAGGCCTATGAATAGGAACTTCTAAAAGAAAATGTGAAATGTTAGGAAGGAAAAAATGTTTGCGTAGCAGACGTGTTGCTTACTTCTGTCTTGTTTTCTCGGTCTCGGTCGCTCCCTCATACAGAGAATTAATTCCGTAGAGACAATCGAGTGATGCTACTAATTGCAGATGAAATCTTTAATGCAGATTCATTTTCAGGCATTCTAGAACGTCAAATCTATTGCTACACACGTCATAAAGAATGATTTATACTTATAGTACGACAGATGACATATTCCTTATTATCTTCACAATTATGTT
The DNA here is from genome assembly GCF_015104395.2 of Macrobrachium nipponense. Lineage (NCBI taxonomy): Eukaryota > Metazoa > Arthropoda > Malacostraca > Decapoda > Palaemonidae > Macrobrachium > Macrobrachium nipponense. The sequence continues at coordinate 58,764,833 of NC_061096.1, forward strand.
CATAATTCCATATTTTATTATTTGATACACCCTAAGACATACCCATGACTTAAGAGGGCTTACATCATCTACCAGATTCCGTAAGTATTTTCTTTGACTGAAGATGACGGTGTCTACAATGAATGAAGCGAGATTGAGCTATTTTGCGCATATCTTTGCAGACAATCATGAATAATTAAAGACAGACTGATCAATTACGTCAACCGTCTGCGAATTGACTGATCATAATCTGCAATACTTTGTATGTATTGTTATTTTTTCTTCTGGAGTAAATTCCCTTATGAGGAGTTATGTGTAGCCTTCTTGCTATGCATTTACCAGTTTCTTCAAAATCAGCAAAGATTTGATATCTTTAGGGACCGTAAATTTTATTCCACGTAATGGCGAAATCACGCTCAACATTTTAAAGGCACCATTTCCATTTTTTCGTTTTGCTTGTCAATCAATGGTTAAATAATTTAATAGTACTTTGGAATGAGAACTGAAAACGTTCATGTCGATGCGAATAAGAAAATGACTTTAAAAATCCACGCATGCCCACCATTAGTGGGGACGCCCTACGACGTGTTATATCTTCCGAATTGCAGGAATTATAGGAATAGGATGCCAGCTATATACGCAGAACCGCCCTGACTGCTGCCCGAAACAGTCAACTAACTACCAAATAGCTACTTCACGGCGCAGTGACTGCAGTAGCCTCTTTCCAAATCTTTCTGCGTCTCTCGGGAAGTAAACTGAATATCTCACTATTGCAGCAAGCATCATACCCTCCGGATTATGTGTACCCATTGTGCATGCAAATATACATGTATATAAAATATATAGATATATGGATATATATATATTTATATATATCAATTTATTTATATGTTCTAACAATATCCTTCTTCCCTGGGGATCCGAACCGCCTATCACTGAACCAGCAGGTTGACGTTGATACTATCAGCTACACGAGCTATAACAGGAGAGGAATTACATTACAGACAACTATTGTTTCGCCCTCTTCCTGTCCAACCAGTAGTAGTGGACACATCTCATCCGCCTTCCCGATGGTGATGTCCGCACTATAAGCAGGTCCAACCGCTTGAAAAACTATGCTAACGTTAACCTCCTTCCTTAGGGCTTGGTGGCGCCAACCACTCAAGCAGTAGGTATATGCTGAGCCCATTCTATACTGATTCAGTGGTCAGCGGCCTAGTGCCTTAGGAAAAGAAGGATGTTTTTGTAAGTATCTATTTTCAGGCAACAGTGCCTGCTTGTACGTAGTGTGTACGTCATCTCACGGACGCAGACACTTGTGAGAAGGATTAATTGTGGCCTCTGAATAGACGGGGTGGGGAGGGGGCAAAACCACACTTTGAAAGTACACGGGAAAAGTTGTAAGTGGTTTACAAGGAACTGCAAATTCTTATAACAGAAACAGCAGGCAGGCAACGGAGAGGGTGTTGGGAATGTAAAAGAATTAAGCGCGATTAAAAGCTTTTACAATGAAAGTGAAGCATCTGCAGGGGCGTGTAGGTAAGAGTGAGCAGTTTCGTGTAAGTGAAACTGAAACGCAGGTGTCTTGGGTCTCAATGAATGTTCTGTATCTTCATGAATGGATTGATGCAATAAACCGCAAAAACTTGTGCAACAATTTTCCAGTGGCTGCAAGAGGGCGAACTTGCAAGTAACTTGAAAGACACTTGGAAATGGAGCAATGAATCGTGGAATAATCGTAAAGTTTTATTCCTACAGATATTTGAATGTAAAAATACTGGACTGTTATATGATGAGAGACGAGGAGAGTCACGACATGCGTGAAGCAAGAAAAGTAGAGGGATGTATGGAAAAGAGTCGGAAAGACGCATGATTTGTCCATAGCAAGATGGGATTGTATGAAAGGATTGTTGAGCCTAACTCTCTTTTATGGAAGCTTGCAGCGTCCCTTCGATCCCAAGTTTTACTTAACTTCTATTCCTGCTTCTTTTCATGAATTTTGCTGTACAACATCTAATTCTTATTCCTTAGTGCAACTCTGTGGGTATTCCCAGTTCAACCTTTAGATTTCCTTTATTCTCTTCATCTCATTCATCTTGCTGTTCAACTGCTCCACTTACACACACAATAAATAAATATATATATATATATATATATATATATATATATATATATATATATATATATATATATATATATATATATATATATATATATATATGTACGTGTGTCAAGTGAGGGAGGGGAATTAGGACTTGTATTCATATACAAAGTTTTATATATACATACATACATACATACATAGTATATATATATATATATATATATATTATATATATATATATATATCTATACATATACATATATACATATGTATGAATACAAGTCCTTATTCCCGCCTTCCCTCACCTGACCAAGCTTCATTCAAGCAGAACGAGACGACGAACACATGTGGATGCATTCCAAGCACTTCCGGTCATGGCGGATTGGCGGCTAATAGTTTCGGTAACCACAGCCTAACCGCATTTTCGTTTTCTAATCCCTTAGCTTCTCCTTTGTGCAGCGGCCTGACTTTGATCTTAATTCTTAGTTCTTTATTGATATTTTTCCTGACAAATGATTTTAATTTCCACTGCGTATTACAAAGTTTGCTGTAGGTGAATCTGCAGTTGAGTGTCTGGATTTGTGACATTTTTCGTCAAATATTCTCGAAGCATTTCCTCTTGGGCGCCGTTTTCCCTTTGACTGTTGCCTCTATTTCCTTCAAATCCATCTCCTAAAACGCTGTTACCTGTTTCTTGGGATATTGCCCACGATAACTTCCTCCACTTCATGCCGCGATGCATTGTCCAGTATATTTAGTAATAACCAACCCCTCTTCTTTTAGTCCATTTTCCTTAAATTCATTTAAAAAAATAAAGGAGTTATAGATACATTCTTTATAAAAATACATGGTTAGTGCATGCTGAGTAGTGTATGCAAATTATCGGCATGTTCACGCGCTTGATTTCATTGCATGGTGCGTAGTACCTTCCCTGCGAGATATGTTTTTTTTTTTTTTTTTTTTTTTTTGAGGATTAGTATGCCCCAGCGAATATGGGGGAGTGGGGGATTAGTATGCCCCGTTCTGTCCTCACGAATGCTGGGACCGAGTTTGCTTAAAAAAGACTTTCGTTCTCAAGATCATCCGGCTAGACTCGTAGGTGAGTACCAGCATCTACCAGGATCAAGAAAAAATGCCGTGGAAGCAGCAATTTCATCCTTGTAGACTTGCTTAGAAACCAGGGGGTGCCCCCTTCTGGCACCACTCCCCCAGAAGAGGTAAATGGTATATGGTGGAAATCACAAAGATACATGCATCGAGAGAGAGAGAGAGAGAGAGAGAGAGAGAGAGAGAGATAGTTTGCTGGCAATATGAAAGAACAACTAACTAGCTCAATAGTGAAAAATTCTAGCAATTCTAACTAAACACCAAGAAACTCCATTTTATGAAAGACACACGAGAACAAAAAAGTAAATCGAATGACATAGCAAAGTACCAAGAAAGATGCTCGTTGGAGTACGCAATAAAAGCAAAAAGGGATTTACTTGCAAATGAAACGTTCAATGATAATTCCCATTAAGATGGAAAGCTGTGTGGCTAAGTTTCGCCGGAGTTTAGTAACCTTGAATTTGAAATACCGACGTATAAGCCCGACACACCTTCAGACAGGTTCACTGGCATAGAGACAATGAGACGAGCAGACGAATTCCTAATGTACAAATGATGTTTCATATACAATGCAGAGATACTCTCATCTTTTTTTCGAGTATCGTATAGGATTTAGCAATAACAACAGTCATCGTGACTGTTATATTCATTAAAACGAGTTTGTCATCATAAATTCATTCTGGCTATCATTACGACGTACATTCTGTGTTATAAGAAAACGGAAGTGTGAGCCGGCTTCCAGAATTTCATTTGGCAGATTATCTTCTGGCTGCTTCGTCTGGACCAGTCACGAGCGTCCAGGTTTGTGTGGTCACGTGATGCAATTAGAGGACAGAGCGTCGGAAGTGCATTTTCCTTTTAAACAGACAACGTCAATACTTTGGTATTTTCTGCTTCCCACCTCATGTGAAGGCGGTTAGCAAGGTAGGGGGGGGGAGGACGGGACGGGATAACAACTAGCGGGGGTGGGGGGGGGAGGAGTGGTTCCCGCATGAAGATGTCCTTGGACCGTCACATATCTTTTTCTTTCCATTTTTTTTTGTTTTTTGTTTTTGCACGGGAGACGATGAACTTAAATTTTAACTGATTCTTGGCAACGTTGCTCATCATGTTGATGATGTTACACCTCTCTCTCTCTCTCTCTCTCTCTCTCTCTCTCTCTCTCGCACTTCCCTTTATCTCGTCCCCTCCTTTCTCTCTCTCTCCTCTCCCTCCACTCACTCCTTTGTCAGTTCAATGTATTTACTGCGGCTACACAAAGAAGTGAATGTGATTATCGCATATCCTCACTCTCGTTCATAGATATCGGTGAATATGATTTCGCCCTTTCCAGTCTTTGAACATTGCTGAGAGTGTTTTGTTAAATTTTATTTTTCTGGTTAGTTTACATCATGTTAAATATTGTTTTTTTATTTGAAATTTGGGAACTGGGTAACTTTTTTGTTCGATTGTAACTAATTTCATGATGTTTTATTTTCAGCATACTCTCTTTAATTTTTCTCATAATATATTTATAATATATTATGCATGAAAGTTCACGGAAATCTATTAGTCTTTATGTATTCAAAACTTTTTTTTTTTTACTCGGCTGCGCGACGGTGATCAAATTTTTGTTTATATATGAAAAACAAGGCTTTATAAATTTAAGGAAGTTAATTGTTATAGTATTTCGTCCATAACGTATGAAGACTGGCTGCCCGAAATTGAAAACTATATAATTTTCTTTTCTTTGATACGTAGCACTGGTTGGTAAAAGAGCTTCTTATAACAACATAATTTCCAGCAAAATAATTTTGTCATGCAGTAATTATTTCCACGATGAATTATTATACGAATTCCTGATATGCTTAAACTTATGAAGTTAAGAATCGATGAAAAATGTGGAAATAATTTAAATGAGTATCGCTTTCTAAAAGTGTGCTTGAAATCGGATGAAGCAACTTAAGAATTTACATTTTATTTCTTGGCAAAACCCGATAATTTCTTATTTATCACAGTGTGATAATGATGAAAAGTCCTTCGATCGTTTCTAATTTGGAAGCCTGATTCAAGAGATGGTCCTATCGTGTTCACGGAGGTAAAAAAAAAAAAAAATGGGAAAGAAAAATAGGAAAGTACAAGGTTAGCAAAAAATCGTTTTGTTATCTGTTCACATAAAAAGGTGTCATAAGTTGAGACACAACAGCAACTGTTAGATTTTGTTTTTCTCTGTATATCTTTAAGTTAGGATTATTTGATTTCTTTTATTTTGAGTTGGTTATCTTCGACCATTTCTCTCTCTCTCTCTCTCTCTCTCTCTTCTCTCTCTCTCTCTCTCTCTCTCTCTCGCTGATTAGACAGGGATGTAGTATGAATAATGTATTAAATGTTATCCACTGTATGAACATTTCTAACCCACCACCCATAAGTCAGTAAGCTCTGCTGTTTTAATTGTATAGGCTCGTACCTTTAGCAGATGTGTATCGAAAAGTTATGAAGGCAAAGTCAAGTATTGTAAAAAAAATTATTACTATTTGGTGTTATATTGCTAATGACACGAGTAATTTGTATTCGTCGTGAATGTTCCTATGAAATTGTACAAAAAACCATTCCTGAAAAAATATATTTATACAGAAATAATGGAAATGTCCTTTAAAATTCATGCATAATGAAAAAACTTTGAAGTTAAATCCATAGAGTATCACTATTAAGCAGCAGTGCTACACAAAGAAAAGAGTATGCAGAAAAAGAAGGTAAAAGAAAAATCATTTCATTCAAATTACTGATTTCTATATATGTAAAAATAATTGGAAAGAAAGATGCTCTAGCTTAGAAAAGAGGGATTGATTGATTGATTGATTGTGAGTTATCTGGCGTCACAACTACCAGGGTCACCGAAGGCCGTAGAAAAGAGGGATAAAAGTTTCAGATCATGTGGTAGAGTTCTTAACTTTCGATGCAATCTAACCCAATAATGTTAGGTTAGTCTTTGAAAAATAAAGTAGCTACGTTTAAAAGTTCGTGTTAGTTTTGTGCAAAGTCAAAAGTTCGTGTCAGTTTTGTGCAAAGTCCTTTAAAGCTAGTCCCTCTTAATGCTTATCATGAAGCTAAACCAACATAAGCGACACTGTTAGGCGTAGAGCAAAGTAAATAATTTTGAGAACACTTAACATATAAATCTGACACCAAGACACAACAGTTCCAACCGCTTTTTCTTGGTGGATAAAATGAACCTTTTGGTCATCTTATCTGAGGATAAGTATAATTTTCAAATCACAAGTTAGTGAATTCTACAACCACAATCTATTCTTTCAACTCTTTCATTGTCACAAGTGGCCACTTTTGTGTATTTTATACATAGTTTTTATGGGCTCAGGCTGTTATTGTAGAAGAGAAAATGACTCCATGGAGTAACACTGCATGCATTTTGACGTTCCACGTTTTAACAGAAACACTCTCATGATTCCCGTAGTTCTTATACATTAAGCTCATTTGCACAAGAATAGGTATTTATGTTAAGTGTATAAACTAAATACGGTGCATTTTAACTAAATAGTATATTTATAAAAACGCACACACCTACAACCATGACCACACGACGGGCACTTCGAGAGAGAGAGAGAGAGAGAGAGAGAGAGAGAGAGAGAGAGAGAGAGGTAATAGCCTTTCAGAGAAGTAACATACATGCAACGGAGAGGACGTGATAGCGCGTGCGACTAGGAGTATCAGTCCACCTGAAACCTTGTCATTCTTATTCCACGTTACTACAGAGGAACAGAATGAATTATTTAGATGGGTGTTTCGCAGTCACCTTGCGAAGGTCAAATTCCTGATGTTTTGGAATGCAGGCACCTAAAACATATTATACCTCTTAGGTTTTTATACTGGAACATTTTCGTGAGTTCGTTCCAGACTAGTCTAGACGCTTTTTCGTGGTTGCTGGCCCTGGCACTCAACATGGCAGAGGGCAGAGGATTTTGCTTAAAGCTTTGTAGTATAGGGGGGTCATTTGTGTGTGTGTGTGTGTGTGTGTGTGTGTGTGTGTGTGTGTGTTTTGGGGGGGTTGGAGACCGGAGAAGGCCCTCTGGTTGGAAACGACCAAGACTTGATAGCGTTCTAGCTTGTCAGGAATGCTCGAGACAGGTTGAGGTAGAAGCAGTGTTGCCTAATTCTAGCTAGATCTTACTATTTTTCATGAATTCTAGCAGAGAAAAAATGCCCGCAGCCATTATAGTCGAAAAAGTTAGTTGAACGAGCATTCTATAATCAAGCCATTAAATGAAAGAGTCTTACTAAGCGAGAACTGCTAAGTTTGTAA
>NC_061096.1:58777319-58874819 GCF_015104395.2 Macrobrachium nipponense
CCTTTTGAAATATCCGGAGTCATATGTGGATTATGGTACTTTACATTTGTTTACTTTGGTAATATTTTTGTATTCTTGATCACGACAACTTATTCAAGATTACTTTCCTAATTATGCATATATGGTTCCAAGCAGTTTAGAAACCGAAACACTTATGATAGTATATTCTTTCGGCCATAAAGTTACATACTTGTTTTACCTCCTTTAGCAAACGTACATAAACACACGCCTGGTTGGAATAAGAAAACGATCGTCATTTGCAGTCTCTCTCTCTCTCTCTCTCTCTCTCTCTCTCTCTCTCTCTCTCTCTCTCTCTCTCTCTATCTACTTATCTTTCATCTGCATACGGACGAATCGCTGATGAAGGCACGTATATGAACAGAATATGAAGTTTTCCATTTTTTTTTTTTTTTTTTTTTTTTGTCTATGTTCAAAGTTATACATTTCTTCGTTCCTGCATCAATGAATGCCTGATGTCTCCCCAAAGGAAGACTGCCAATAAAAAAGAGCCAACGTTCCATTTAGTGATGCAGTCAAGACGAGACGATGAATTAGACCTATGTATCAGTATGGATGTCTTGTAGGATGGGCAAGGAGGGGTTGCGACTGGTTGTTGAATAAAATAGCATTTTAGTTAAAAAAAAAAAATAAATAAATAAATAAAATAAAAAAATAAAATAAGATAAAAAAAAACCGTTCATAATTGAGTGAAATGTGCTCTTTCGGATCGAATAAAAAATTCTTTTCACCCAGCTAATCTGTATGCATTTATGAAATATTCCACGGTTCATAATTAGCAATGGGTTCGATATCCTTAAACGATACATTTCCTACAGAAAATGAATTGACAACGACTTGTTTTTGGAATATGGACAGAGCAAATCTGTCGTAAGGGCAGACCATAAAAGTACACCATATCTTACTAAATATTTGTAAACTCTGTCTCGTTTCTTAATAATAGAGACAAATTTCTTTATACTGATTATAGTTCATATTAGGAATTCGCAACTTAGAAAAAACACTTGATCCAAATGACCAACACGATGTGTACTATCAGTACATGACGCTCTCCAAAGCAAGATATGCTTTATGAAAATTATAAAAATTTCATCGTAAACACAAGGCATGCTCGTTTTCCGCAAAGGATCTAAAACAGTCAGATCTTGAAGAAGAATTCCACATGATTCTTCCGGGCGATAAAAAATGTGTAATTTGCCTAAAAGTTCCCCAAATTATGAAAATTGGCTCATATATTCATTCTATCAAATATCATCACATTGCGTGTTCAAGTACACCAGTCGCCGGTACTTTTTCAGATATAAGAGAATTTAGGTAAGAAAACTTTATTAAATAGGAATAAAAAAAACTGATTCCACCAAATTATGTCATTAAATTAAAAGTTTCCCATTATGAATGGGGCTTCTTTGCATTGTGCCCTTACAAAGAACTCATTAGAATGATTTAGTCGAATACCGGATGAGGAATGTCTCTTATTCTACACCTCTTCACTTTGACAGGAAACCCACTTTATTCATTTATGTCTTTATCAAGGGAGAAAGAGAGAGAAAAAAGAAATCCTAGTCATCGGCATATCGAAAAATTCATGACCGTTGAAATACGTAAAAAGAATTTTTCTTAACTAAACTAATCATGGTTTCGAAGTTATTGCGTTGTTTGCCATTTACTTTACGATAAAGATATTAGCAGCTATTTAAATGGGCCATGAAATTGCACTTCAGCATGCTAGAGAATATTCCAGTAGCTTCGAAGGTCATCCATTGCTCCTGAATACAAAAATTATCTGAAATCTTCAGCGGAAACCTCGTGGATTTCACGTTTAGTCTCTTGAGGCATAACTTGATTTTCACAATTCGCAGATCATTTTGAAGATTTTCGTTCCAGCGTATAGGGGGCGCACGTCGTTGAAGGAAGAAAATACATTTTACGTAATACAGTGATTTGGAGGAGATTCCCAATGGCTTGGAGATGAATATGATTGCAACAGCAAAGTGAAGAATAATTGAAAATAATGCTATGTTATAATCATATCATTTAGATAGTCAGTGGTCCTTTAGATACCTTTAAGATAAATCTGTGTGTTTTTTGAAAAAATGAGATTGAATTAATAATAATAATAATAATAATAATAATAATAATAATAATAATAATAATAATAATAATAATAATAGCCTGTGCAAGACACATCAGCTACCTTGCAGTAATAAGTGGTACGAGCACCAACCTGAGGGAGTGATAGAAAAAGATCAGGCAAAGATCCTCTGGGACTATGGTATCAGAACGGATAGGGTGATACGTGCAAATACACCAGACGTGACGTTGATTGACAAAGTCAAGAAGAAAGTATCACTCATTGATGTCGCAATACCATGGGACACCAGAGTTGAAGAGAGAGAGAGGGAAAAAATGGACAAGTATCAAGATCTGAAAATAGAAATAAGAAGAATATGGGATATGCCAGTGGAAATCGTACCCATAATCATAGGAGCACTAGGCACGATCCCAAGATCCCTGAAAAGGAATCTAGAAAAATTAGACGCTGAAGTAGCTCCAGGACTCATGCAGAAGAGTGTGATCCTAGAAACGGCGCAAATAGTAAGAAAAGTGATGGACTCCTAAGGAGGCAGGATGCAACCCGGAACCCCACACTATAAATACCACCCAGTCGAATTGGAGGACTGTGATAGAGCACAAATAATAATAATAATAATAATAATAATAATAATAATTTCGACAAAATCAGTGAGCTTAACTGTTATAGTTTAATAGGAGTCATACTAACAATCTAGCTTTACAACTGGTTTGCAATGCAGTGGCTTAGATTTAAAAAGAACATATGCCTATCAAATTTTTTTCGCGACAGAAAAAAATGGAACGCCCTACACCATATTAAACCATTCTTGTTGAACAAATTATCTAGCGTAAAATTAACTACAGAGATCTTAGATTGTAAAAGAGTACTGCACATGATCATTTTGTATTCAGTAGTTTTCACTGAACCGTGATTCAAAGATGTTTCTTTCTCTATTGTACATTGTTGTATACTTTATCTTCAAAACTCCCGACACATACATGGTTTGGTAAGACTCAAATAGTGTTTATGAAATTCCTTGGCATTTTTGTATAACAGTCTGGGAGAAAACCTGTCATGAACTCTGATAATTTGTATAACACATTTTGATAAACAACTACTATTTAACATAGTGCTTTGTTTTTGGCCTCACGAAGCTGTGAATACATCCCCCACAATTACCAGGGTCACTATTAAATTTTTATGTACGCTGGGGCCTTCTGCTGTTATAGTGTCTTTACATTCTTAAGGTTCACTGGTCACGTAACTATCGACTCACGTAACTATCGATTTCCGAAGTGTGGTAATAGTTACCTTTTCGTAGCTACTGCGCATTTCCATTCCGTTTTAATTTCCTCAGTTTCTTATTGTCTTCGAAGTTTAGATTTCTTTTATGATATTATGATGTGGCGTTTCCTTTACTTTCATGAAGTTTTGGAGCTGTTGAAGAGAATTGTTTATAAATACCTCTTATACGTGATGTCTGTGACGTTTCCTTGTTCTGATTGGATTACAATTACATTGTCATTCTTTCATTTTTATTTATGTCACGTAATTCGATTGCTATGAAAGCCGAAACCACTTAGTACGTGGTAACCCCAAATTTAAAAGATTTTGGATAAAAGGTCAGAATCCAGAGAATTAGAATAACAGCAACACAACAGTAATAAGCTGCACTAAAAATAAAATCATAATGATTATGTCAGGCATAAATGAAATACAATGATAAGTTATCATAACACTTTAGTTCGTTTCTCCTTAAGGTAAACTTTTTTTTTTTATCTTGGATTACTTCTTTCAACGATAGTGAGGACCGATCTTTCTCTTAATCATTAGAAGGTGACAGGCTAACTGACAGGTCATGAGTACAGTAGTAAAGCGATATTGAAATATAAGAAATGTCTCAAAATCCTGTGCCCAAAGATTAAGTTCAATAGCAGATTTGCATCAAAACTTACTCATATATTTGCCCTTAGAAAGTACCGGCATTAAAGTTTATGTAAAATTTTGAAACCGTCTATGTAGTAAGTGTGTGCAAACAGGTTTACATGAATGGAAGGTCTAGGTAATACTATACATACATACATACATACATACATACATACATACAATAACAAATAATAGATATATATATATATAATGAATATACAATATATAAATTTATATATATATATATGCTTTCATATAATGAGACATTTGTTGATAAGAACTGAGGAACATTATAATGTAATCATTAACAAAGGATATAAAATTTCCATCACTTACCAGTGCTGCTGTGAGAGAGAGAGAGAGAGAGAGAGAGAGAGAGAGAGAGAGAGAGAGAGAGAGAAGAGCGAGAGAGAGAAGAGAGAGAAGATGAGAGAGAGAGAGAGGTCCAACAACGCGCAGCTGTTACGGAAGAAGAAATCCTCTCAAACCAGTCACTCAGTATTGCAGAATGCCAATCAAAACGAGATACTGAATGTTTAAGAGGAATCTGCCAGGTGTGCTGCCTGCGGTTGTTCACTGGGCTGTCCCAACAGAATTTTTATTAGATGTAGTTTTAGAATGAATTCTGAAGTCTCAGGTAAGGACTTCTATTGGGTATTAATTTTCGATTATTGCCTAATGATACGATTAAGCATATTATGTGCTAACAAAAATCCCCAAACAGGTACGTATACAGGTTCCAGTGTTATTATTAACGAGTTAAATTTATCAAATTTCTGTGGAGACTCCCCAACCATTGTGTTTTCTTAACTTAAAAATTGAACATCATGAATATATTGAGATTACAGTTATTTTCTAGTTTAGTTTTAACCTTTTGAAAGGTGTATAATACCTGACAACGATGCATTGACTTAAGATACACGGCCCTAGCAGCGGAAACGAATTTTGACGGCTTAAAACCCGTCATTTTTATCCATTTTCTTACACTCCTTATCGTTATATTATCACGTTCCATTGCATCCACTGTTTTTCACCACTTTTCCTTCGCGGACTGTAATGATTGAAGAAATTACCGCTCCCGTCGCGTGGTGGAATTAGTTAATGACCGCAAACTATGTGTTTTTAGTGCCAGGACCACCGGGGAGTTGGAGATAATTGTGTGAAAATTGTCACTGCTTGCAGCAAATACCTCTGCTTTGCGTGTGCAACCTTTTCTGATTGGCTTTCAATGTCTTGCTTCTTTGGGCTTCAAGAAAGAAGAGGGCTGTAGCATTTCATGTACATTCCAGTAATAGGCGTTTGCCCAAAGAAATAAAAAAGGGCCCTGAGAATAAAGCGTTGCTACATTCAACTCCAAAGTGCTGGATCAAATATGGAATTCATGAGCAAGAGTTCCAAACCACCCCCCCCCCCCCAAAAAAAAAAAAAAAAAATACTACGATGTTTACCTCCATTTGAGTCGAAATTTGCCACAATATCAATCCAATCAGACAATTCGTTTAAACAACGTTCACATATGTTCCTTTTACTCATATTAAACACAATCAGACTTGAGTTCCGTACTACAGAAGATTTAGTTTCATTATCTCGTCATGAATTATAATTGATCTTGACCTTATTATTATTATTAACATTTTCATCTTTATTATTGGTTTTATTGTCAGTGAATACAAGAATGCAATATTTTGTATTAAAAAAAAAAGTTTGTGGTGAAATATTTAAATATCTGTGTTTTCGATTTCACAGCTGTAACATAGGAAGCAGAATTAAACTTACTTTGCAATAATAATAATAATAATAATAATAATAATAATAATAATAATAATAATAAGAGTAAGGGGACTGAGAGGGGAAACTAACAACAACCCAGAAGAAAATGTAAAACAGATGCTTAAGGCCAAAGCACATAAGATCCAACGGTACATGAACAGGAATAAGGGATACCAACAGAACAAACTATTCGGAACCAACCAGAAAAGACTATACAGCCAACTAAGAGGGGTAAGAGGGGAAGACAACCACCCAGAAATTCCTGAAGCCGAACCAAGTAAGAGACTGGGAAAACATATGGAGCAATCCGGTATCACACAACAAACATGCAACATGGCTCCAGGAAGTCAAGGAAGAAGAAACAGGGAGAATAAAACAAAGATTCACAGAGATCACGACAGACACAGTCAGACACAACTAAAGAAAATAAAATGCCAAACTGGAAAGCCCAAGGTCCCGATGAAGTCCATGGATACTGGCTCAAAACTTCAAGGCCCTACACCCACGAATAGCAGAACAACTCCAGCATTGTATCTCAAATCACCAAGCACCCAAATGGATGACCACAGGAAGAACATCCATAGTACAAAAAGACAAGAGTAAGGGAAATATAGCCAGTGACTACAGGCCTATCACCTGCCTACCAATAATGTGGAAGTTACTAACAGGTATCATCAGTGAAAGGCTATACAACTACCTAGAGGAGACAAACACCATCCCCCACCAACAGAAAGGCTGCAGAAGGAAGTGTAGGGGCACAAAAGACCAGCTCCTGATAGACAAAATGGTAATGAAGAACAGTAGGAGAAGGAAAAGGAAAACCAACCTAAGCATGGCGTGGATAGACTATAAGAAAGCCTTCGACATGATACCACACACATGGCTAATAGAATGCCTGAAAATATATGGGGCAGAGGAAAACACCATCAGCTTCCTCAAAAATACAATGCGCAACTGGAATACAATACTTACAAGCTCTGTAATAAGACTAGCAGATGTTAATATCAGGAGAGGGATCTTCCAGGGCGACTCACTGTCCCCACTACTCTTCGTAGTAGCCATGATTCCCATGACAAAAGTACTACAGAAGATGGATGCCGGGTACCAACTCAAGAAAAGAGGCAACAGAATCAACCATCTGATGTTCATGGACGACATCAAGCTGTATGGTAAGAGCATCAAGGAAATAGATACCCTAATCCAGACTGTAAGGATTGTATCTGGGGACATCAGGATGGAGTTTGGAATAGAAAAATGCGCCTTAGTCAACATACGAAAAGGCAAAGTAACGAGAACTGAAGGGATAAAGCTACCAGATGGGAGGAACATCAAACACATAGATGAGACAGGATACAAATACCTGGGAATAATGGAAGGAGGGGATATAAAACACCAAGAGATGAAGGACACGATCAGGAAAGAATATATGCAGAGACTCAAGGTGATACTCAAGTCAAAACTCAATGGCGGAAATATGATAAAAGCCATAAAGACATGGGCAGTGCCAGTAATCAGATACAGCGCAGGAATAGTGGAATGGACGAAGGCAGAAATCCGCAGCATAGATCAGAAAACTAGGAAACATATGACAATACACAAAGCACTACACCCAAGAGCAAATACGGACAGACTATACATAACACGAAAGGAAGGAGGGAGAGGACTACTAAGTATAGAGGACTGCGTCAACATCGAGAACAGAGCAGGGGGCAATGGGGATCTGAAAACCAGTGAAGACGAGTGGCTAAAGAGTGCATGGGAAGAAGGACTAATAAAAGTAGACGAAGACCCGAAAGAAAATACAGAGACAAGAGAAAGACAGACAGAACAGAGGACTGGCACAACAAACCAATGCACGGACAATACATGAGACAGACTAAAGAACTAGCCAGCGATGACAATTGGCAATGGCTACAGAGGGGAGAGCTAAAGAAGGAAACTGAAGGAATGATAACAGCGGCACAAGATCAGGCCCTAAGAACCAGATATGTTCAAAGAACGATAGACGGAAATAACATCTCTCCCATATGTAGGAAGTGCAATACGAAAAATGAAACCATAAACCACATAGCAAGCGAATGCCCGGCACTTGCACAGAACCAGTACAAAAAGAGGCATGATTCAGTGGCAAAAGCCCTCCATTGGAGCCTGTGCAAGAAACATCAGCTACCTTGCAGTAATAAGTGGTACGAGCACCAACCTGAGGGAGTGATAGAAAACGATCAGGCAAAGATCCTCTGGGACTATGGTATCAGAACAGATAGGGTGATATGTACAAATAGACCAGACGTGACGTTGATTGACAAAGTCAAGAAGAAAGTATCACTCATTGATGTCGCAATACCATGGGACACCAGAGTTGAAGAGAAAGAGAGGGAAAAAATGGATAAGTATCAAGATCTGAAAATAGAAATAAGAAGGATATGGGATATGCCAGTGGAAATCGTACCCATAATCATAGGAGCACTAGGCACGATCCCAAGATCCCTGAAAAGGAATCTAGGAAAAACTAAGCGGCTGAAGTAGCTCCAGGACTCATGCAGAAGAGTGTGATCCTAGAAACGGCACACATAGTAAGAAAAGTGATGGACTCCTAAGGAGGCAGGATGCAACCCGGAACCCCACACTATAAATACCACCCAGTCGAATTGGAGGACGGTGATAGAGCAAAAAAAAAAAATGATAATAATAATAATAATAATCATATGATATATATTATATATATATATATATATATATTATATAATATATTATGTTGTGTGTGCGTGTGTGTTGTGTGTGTGTAGTGTACATCTATACATATAAAAACAGTACACATCGCAGTAATAACAGCGTGATCTACAATATAATTAGAATACACTTAGAATACACGATCACAAGGGACGTGAAACATTGAGGTGCAAGACCCCTCTTAATATTTAAAGAAAAAGTATATCTTAGTTTAACCAGACCACTGAGCTGATTAACAGCTCTCCTAGGGCTGGCCCGAAGGATTAGATATTTTTACGTAACTAGGAACCAATTAGATACCTAGCAACGGGACCTACAGCTTATTGTGGGATCCGAACCACATTTTATCGAGAAATAAATTTCTATCACCAAAAATAAATTCCTCTGATTCCACTTTGGCCGAGCCGAGAATCGAACTTCGGACCACCGGATTGGTAGCCGAGTGCGAAATCGACTTGTCCAACGTGGAACTTCCTTAATGTTTAGAGTTTGTTTGAAAATGAAACAGATGAGCGCAACATCTGCAGCCTTTACGTTAAGTTTGCTTGAAAATGCCCTGGCGTAGAAGCGATGGCTCTTGCACTCAATTATTTCATTTTCTATGTGGCCATACATGCTATCTATAATATATATACATATATACATACACACACACACATTTATATACATATATATATATATATATATATATATATATACTATATATATATATATATATATATATATATATATATATATATATATATATATATACAGCATCTCAATTCACCCGTCTTCTTCTTGTAGGGTATAATTACTTCTTTCTTATAAAACTCATTATATATGTACATATGTATGCATAAATTGTACACACACACACACACACACATATATACATATATCTATATATATATATATATATATATTATATATATATATGTGTGTGTGTATGTGTGTGTGTGTGTGTGTGTCCGCGCGCACTTATATGCATGTGTATGTACAATATATACATACATGTATATATATGCAATGAGTTTTACAAGAAAGAAGTAATTATACCATATAAGAAGAAGACTGGTGAATTGAGATGGTATTAGGGACATTGATATATAGAACTAATATGTAAAGAATATGAATAAAATTGAAAGAAAGCAAAGTAGAGTCATCGTGAAATTGATTTTTTCGACAGAATTAGTTCTCTCATTTCTTCTTAATCCTTTTTGAAACTGCTATGGCTACTTTGAAATAACAATTATGATATAAAACTCTGCTTTTGCAACAAGAATTTTTAGTGGCTATTTAGTTGCCAACACAGCTCTTCAACAATAAAGGAAGTGAGCGTTGCAAAAAAAATAAATAAATAAAAAATTAGGCACAGGTTTCGCACTCGATTTCATTTTTATAACCATGTGTTTTTTATCTTCCAAAATTCTGGCATCACAGGCACGACCCACTAAGACCCACTAAAGACAGGTCGGCCAGACAATGACGCCACCCGGGGCTCATCGCAGGCAGGATAACTGACACTCATAAATAACTAGGTTACTGGAAGAATACCATTAATAAAACTATCATTGCAAAGACGAAGAGGGATGGTCGAACGTTCTGTTGTACTGACCAGCCAGCCAGTAGTGAGTGGGTCCTGTCTCTGATGAACCCTCGTGACGTCATTCCAGTAGTGAGTGGGTCCTGTCTCTGATGAACCCTCGTGACGTCATTGTCTGGCAGACCTCAGTGGGTCGTGATCACAGGATATAACATTTTCAGGTTATCATTAGTTATCATTACTTCTTTCTTTCCTCTCTTTGCGATTATGTATTCCTTCTTAACCCAACACACGCGTAGCATATTACGATGGTAAAGTTTTCATTTGTACTCGCTTTTCGTTGTCATGTGCTGTCTCAGGAGAGGCACTTTTTTTCTAGAAAATTTTAGCGCGAAACAAAATTACACTCACCCAAAAATCATGTGGCACTTTGAAAAAGGAAAGATAGTGGGATTTCTATTTTACGTTTCTATAGGATATAGTAGAGATCAAAACAGTTTTTTGGGTCATATGCAAAAGTTGCCAAAGTATTTAAGAGGTACCTAACCAGCTGTCGAAAGCTTCACCAGCTACTGGGGTGCACATTTTCTTCTACAGTGAAAACGGTTTTCTTTACGTGATTTCATAGACGCTGGACTCACGAGGTAAAAATAGTTTTCATTGCCATTATATAGTTTATTGACTTTAGTTCAAAGTGAAGTATTAATATGTCTACAAAAATATCATACCGGAAGAGATCAGTTACCAACCAGTCCAAATTTATTGTTCGTGTTTTTGTTACATACACACACTATATAAAGTTTTTAGTGGTATAAGATATCAAATATGGTCAAAGTAAAGGCGTGGTGTATTATTCATATCCTGTACGTCATGACCGTGGCGCCAGTAGTGTTATACTTTTTTGGGGTTTATGGCTGGATTTTTTTCTTATACAATGTTCAGAGTACAAATGAAATGATCATCGCCACCTCATATGTTGTTAGATATGTTACTCATTCACAATTCTGGTGCATTCTTGAAAGAATACCGACCTGATCATACAAGCGACGGCCCCGAAGTCAATCCCAGGTGGGGAGAAGAACACTCGTAGAATAGAATAGAATAGATTATAGAATTTAGGCCAAAAGACAAGCGCTGGAACCTAGGAGGTCAATCAGCGCTGAAAAGGAAACTGATGACAGTACAAAGGGTTGAAAGGTGTAACAGGAGCAATCCTCGCAGTTGCACTTTGAATCCATTGTTTGGAGAAGGTGAAAAGTAAGACGGAAGAAAGAAAATATGAACGGAGGTATAGTAAAATAAATAAGAGGGGTTGCAGGTAGGGGCCGAAGGGACTCTGCAATAAGTAAAGCCTACAGTGCATCGCATGAGATGCACTGACGGTACCAATTCCCCACTGGACAGGTGGGGAAAAGAAATATCTATAAGTATGATGTCCAGAAAAAAAATATACACTTAGAAAACAACACCTCATTCATCATAATGTACAGTATTTTTATGGACATCGCAATGATATAAAAATCTCTGCAGTGTTCCTTCAATATCTACATAACGAACTATCAAAAGTTAGGCAAATAGGGAAGGACTTGTGATATCCCGCTCATATTTGGGATATTTGCTACAATAAAGCTGTGAAGTCCTTTATAACAAAAGTGACAGAAGGGCAGAAATACCTAAGAACAGCCTTGATTTGCCTACTTCATCGGCAATGAGTGAAAATAATCGCTATAATGTAATCTTTAAATATAATAACACTAAACAACACATCAGAAATCGTCCTTACCGGAGCGGCGTTTAGAAAATCCATGTATGGACTTGGAGTCTTTTTATTAGCACTATCCAAAAGACTAACGTTCTTTTCGTGCACCTAAGTGAAAAATCACATAGAATTGATTGGTTCCGTTGTAATATAAAAACAAGTTGTAAAGATGTTGTTTCCAGAAATCTCTCGCTGTCTACATGAATACAAATAACGAAGGAAAATTGAAGTCAAATAAGGTTTGGACTACACACTCTTGACCCCATTCTGAACAAGATGTTCGAGAGAGGCTGGAGGTTGGCTTAGAGAGAGACTATAGTGTAAGTACTAATCCCATTAAAAGTGCCCTTTGCTCTTCTTGAGTTAATCCTAGACAGCATTTTCTCACTTGAAGACCCTCCTCCTTTGTATGCACTAAAATGGATATTTTACCCTTTAATCTTAGTTGTCTGTAAAATCCGAGTCTTCTTTGTAAAGCTTGTTCTAATGAATGTAGTTTGCTTGAATATACTTAGAGTAACGGCAAAAGATCATGCGGTTCGTTGCTTTAATTCGTCATGGTATTATTATACTCTGCTTTGGCCATTATCTTTAAAATCTAACAACAACAATTTTAAGAATATATACACATATATGTACTGGTATTCTTCTTAGGCACGAAGATATAGTAATTAAATTGTATTCCACATAGGAACATGAGATTCATATATATACAATAAACTATATATATCATACGTACATATTAATTAATAGGATATATATCTATAATAATAATATATAATAGATATAATATTTATAAAATAAAATATAAAACTAAAATTGCTGTTGTTGAACTTTAAAGATAATGGATAAAAAAGCAAATCGTTTACCTAACGTTATTTTACGGAGATATCAAATGTTATCTCGGTGCATCCTCGAAACCTACACATCATGTGGTAACCGGTGATATCATCCTGCGACGAATTAGGCAAGGTTTTTCCAGCCAACTTGTTTACAGGTTTACTTACGTCAAAGGAAACCGAGCCTCACCGTCTTCTTAACTTATACCACTAAAAATGGACAGGAGTTTGGGTTTCTTTGACCTAAAACTTTTGTACGTTCGAGAGTTAAAGCATCATATAATTTACAACCTTTTAGTTTCTTCTCATAAGGATTAGAATCTGTACGGGCGCGACCATCATTTTCTTTGAATTCAACGAAAGAATGTAAAAAAATACATCATATTCATTGGACTCTTTTGCCAAGAATTAAAGGTTCAGTTGTTACACACTTCTCAAAATGCCGGCAGCCTTTCCGTTCTTTGTCCCATAAGGTTAAGGTTTCCGTTTTACGCGAGAGAGAGAGAGAGAGAGAGAGAGAGAGAGAGAGAGAGAGGTTTCCGTTTCACAAGAGAGAGAGAGAGAGAGAGAGAGAGAGAGAGAGAGAGAGAGAACATGATTTATTTCTGAACTGGGGTGCTGGTTCGTTACCTGTAAAGATTTGAGAGCCACACGCAATCATAGGTCATATTTGGAAATAGTTTGACATTTCTGTTTAGACTGTCCTCGATCACCATGGGGAAGAAATAGGTTCTATTTGTTATGACTCTTTATAACTTATAAAAATTACAGTCCTATTTCCATTAGAAAGGGGAAAACTATCCCATACTGAGAGGATATTGGATATATTATGTTCTTACTTCCTTAAAAAAAACACAAATCAGTAATATCATTAAAGCATTGAAAATTTCTATTTTCGTCTTGTCTTCTGCCCTAATGAAAATCAAGAATAGCCTCAGAGCGAGAAGACTGCACTCCATAATTTTAATTTTTCTGCGAATTTGTTCTCAACGATTACATTACTCCTATTGTGACAGCATTACCCTCTCTCTATCATTCCCCCCCCCCCCCCCCCCCCCCCACCCCCCCCCCCCCCCCCCCCTTAGTTTGGGCCATACCAAGCCGAATTTTAACTTCTGCTTTACTTTTAACCTCAAGGATAATGTAGACAGGAGCTTTAGGTTGTCTATTGTCAGGTTACGTGGATGTTTACATAAAAAATTCTGTATCTTTTACTTTCAGTAAATGACCACATCTCAGTCACTTCGTCGTAAAACTCTCACAAAATTACACTCACACATGAAAGCAGGGAAAAAGTCAACTGAGCAGATCTTGTTATTTTGGTTATTCAGGTTTTGACCATCAGTTTACTCGGGACCAAAATAATTTGATTAATTTTACTCTTAAACACTGTTGCTGAAATTTATAAGAGCATATAACTTCAAAACGCCATGCATCATTACTTTTTTTCCCTGATTCATTACTGTTTATATGTGTATTTATATATTAACAGGCTGAGTTACTGATACTATATTCGTTTGTTTTTTTCATCTACGCTTTCTGTTCTGTTGCAGCTTGATTAGCAGTTACCATGCAAAGTTATCTTTTCATAAATAGTTGCTCATCTGGAATGATGATAAAAGACGGATGTTGTTTGTCAGTATTAATTAATCTACAGCGTGAGCAAAGACAGTTGAGTTGTAGCAATGAAGAAGTAAATTATTTTTATGTTCTGTCTTGAATTCACTGATAAGTTGTAAGCAAAGAGAAAATTAAAAACATTTGATCTTACTTTTCTTATATTGTTTGAGAATAGCTACTGGTTATGGGATCCTGAACATTTCATTCAGGCCTACGTTGTATATTAATTTTTCAGAATAATAATGGCTAAATAAATAGCCTTAGGGAAAATTTGAGATAATAACATGTGTGTTTTCCAAAGAGGTTGACAGAAGGTTATACATTTTAATAACAGTTCTCTCCAGCCGGAGGACAGTTGTTCGGTGTTTCAGGTGAACTATATAGGGGCGACTGTTTGGCTTCAGAGCGCTGCTTTTAAGATTTTGGGGGACACAGTAACAACTGTTTAGCCAGAGGCACTCTGGAGTTCAGGGGAGCGAGAAGGTGACTATACAAACCCAGCAAAGGGCACTCCTCCCTCTGTGCTTTAGGAGAAGCACACGAGCAAGTAATCAGCCCAGAGGATGGGGACAGGTTGTCAACAGTAGTAAACCTGCAGATAAAGGTCAGAATAGCAATCAATTAACTCCAGCTCACAAGTAAGCTTCCTTTGTTGGGTTGTTTTATGGAGGAGTATTTGGGCAGGTTATAAGAATTCCCTTCAAAAGGACAGGCGCATTTAATGAGACATTAAACACGTGGAAGATGCTTCTAAATTGGTTGAGGTAAAAATTGGCGGGCTCCACTCTGTAGCTAATTTGATATGTCTTGCATATTAAAAGGCTGAGCTTGCCTCAAGGCAAAATGGTAGGTTACCCTATGAAGACTTCTTACCTCTACAAATCTTGCCTATACGTGTACATGCCAAAGGCCTCAATGTGATGGCCACTGGTTTTGTCAAGGGACGACAGCAATCCCATAAACCTACTAATGCAAGCATTGTGCACATCGTGAGGAGCAATGCTCGATGTAGCCATGCAGGATGTTCAAACTGCATTTTATATTATTTCGTTAAAAGGTATTGATGACAATTTATAAAAAAAAAATAAACTCCAGATTTAATTATTTTTCATGAGGAGTAAAGCTAGACGAAAATGAATGCGCATTCTGCCTATTACAAATGGATGCTTCAGAAATGGCCACAAGGAAAAATATCATAGAGCTCATTTGTGGAAGTTTTACAGCAAAACTCTTAATAACAGGTAGTGAGAAAAGCTGTATCACATTCTTTAATCCAATATATATATATGTGTGTGTGTGTGTGTGTGTGTGTTCTATATACACAAATGTATAAACCTTGTTCATCTCTTTTCTTTCAAATACCAAGTTCTTATTATATGATATTGATATATTTATTACTGAGCCAGGTAGAAATGGTAGGATTGTATTGCCCTTTATGGGTAACCTTTGGACAATAATAGCATATTGTTCATGCTAGTAAGACCGATTACACTTGCACATAGTTGCACAGTATCTGCAAGTTAATTCTACAAAAAAGAGCAAGTGGCCCGAGAAGAGCAAGGACACGGGTGGAACTGCAGATTTGATTGGGTAACCGATGTTTGAGTTCGGAACTTCAGAGCCGATAAGAGGTGCCGTGAGCATTAGGGAAATGAATAGGCCCAAACGAGTATCAATTCAAAGAGTGGAGGGGGTGGGGGAGTCAAGCAATGACGTCACGTTCGACCGAGGCACTTGAAGGAGGGCAGCGACGTCTCGCAGCGTTTGACCGGTCGTCCTGCGTCTACGATGCAAATTTTTCTCGATTACAGAGACTAATATCGTGGCCGCATGCATGTTTTCTGTTAAAACAATCATCCAACCGCAAATTTGGGCAGATGACCCATAAGAGGACGCTGTCAGCCGTTGCCATCCATCAAGAAACATCAATTTGTCTATCGCCACATTATACTGCTGTTGCAAGTCAATAGGACCCTCCAACTAAGGTCACCTTCATCCAATAAACATAAGTAGAGACCAGGGAATAAAGAACAGGTGTGTCTCGGGGGACATACATGCTTTACTTGGCGTACGGCTTTGTTTGCGTCACATGTGTCATTCGCTTTGCTAAAGCAACTTCTTTGTTTGTTCTCATTTTTATATTCATCACACACAAACGCTTGTAATGTGAGCCAGTACAGATGTATCTGTTCCAATATAAAGTAGCGATTGTGCACATGTGGTGTTCTCATGAACAGCCAGGTATTCGGTTTGACTACGTTACAGTTTTTT
The DNA here is from genome assembly GCF_015104395.2 of Macrobrachium nipponense. Lineage (NCBI taxonomy): Eukaryota > Metazoa > Arthropoda > Malacostraca > Decapoda > Palaemonidae > Macrobrachium > Macrobrachium nipponense. Next base: position 58,793,852 of record NC_061096.1, read on the forward strand.
TGGCCATCTCCTCAGAGATATATATACTCTTTTATTAGGGTATATATCGACATTCATGCTCGGTTGTCTCCCCTATACCTTTATGAGATCAGATCTTCAGATCACAGATATTTCTATGACTCATGTTTCACAATGAGGACGAATAGATATAGAAAGAATGAGAAAGAAAGAGAGATTATGATTAGTTCAGGAAAAATATTATTTTATTTTCCCACTTTGTTAAATACTGTCTAACCCAGTAATTCTAGTATTACGCACGTGAGAATTCGCGTATAATAAAATCTAATGGGGGTATATTGACGTGAAGATTTGAGAAAAATATGAATTTAAATAAAGGGCATAAAAGTTTACAATAACTAATAATTTAATCAAAGGGGAACTATGAAGATGACAGACAAGTAGGTCTCTCCGAAGTCAATAAATCTGCATAACGAAAAGACTTGCGAATCATTTCAAGTTCATCGTCATATCATTCATGTCAGTGACTACCGTCGTTATTGATAGAATATGGAGATGAATTTTTTTTGAGTTGTCGTTGATGCTGCCCAGTAATTGTGTTGAAACCACTCAAGGTTGGATGAGAGCTTTGGAAAATTACCAGCTTCATCGATATCCATGAGACCTAAAAACAGTAATCCAACTCTGGTTTCATGATATTCAATTTCTTTCATGAGTATAAAATACCAAAATCTATCTTTGAGTAAGTTTTTTAAAGAGAGCTCTTTAAAAGACCATAAAAAATAAATTATAAGTCTGAGTAGCCTATACTTTTACAAGTGAACATAATAGGCCAAAATCTTGAGTGTATGCTAGGTAATGGTGTATTTATATTAGAGGTTCAAACGGTTGTCCTACATAACTGAATCCTTGCTAGTTTGACGCATGAGTCATAATCAATCAATCAATCAACTTAAAAAGCTAATAGCAATTAACTTCTTATAATTTTCTTCTCTCAATAACAGTTAATTTCTCAAAGTTTATTCATCAACAGTAGTTAGTTTAAGCGCAAGGTGCCAGTTACTAAGCTGGGGAAAACAAGATACGGAGTCATTATAAAAAAATAGATAGCTCAATGAATATAGAATACTTACAAAGAGCAAAGCGAAAGGGTAAAGCACAGAGGACGCTCTTTGTCCTTGAGAGTTTATGATACCTCGGTTTTGGAGCCACTTAAGTCATCCACCCAATTAAGTGCAAATGGACATCAAGATCACTCAGTGTTTCTTAGACACCCATCTAAGTTTCATGAGCAGGTTTCATGAGCAGATGAAGAAGCAACGAAAAATATCTGGATTATCTGAACATACCAATTTTCACGACTTTCAAAAATTCTAAACTGACAACTGAGAACTGGTCACAAGGGAAGCCCGCTTCTGAATGCAATGGGTTTGTTTGTTTGTATGGAGTTTTTCCGTTGCATGGGACCAACGGCTTTACGTGACTTCCGACCCGCACGTCGAGAGTGAACTTCTATCACCAGAAATACACATCTCTCACTCCTCAATAGGACGCAATGGGGAGCACCAAAGCACACGTGACAGTCGTCACGATATCACCAAGTTACGATTGCTCCAACGGTATATAAGTAGGCTACCCCACTGACACATCATACCTGCGACAGGTAGAGAGAACACAGCGAAGGCGGAAAGTGTAACCCTACACCCGAAGGTGGGTCTTAGGTGTCTTAATAGTTGATCTACGCCACTGGAGGCTGTACCTTATCACATCTCAAAGCAACAGGAAAGAATGACTTTCTTTAATACCTAGATTAAGATGGTAATAAGACACCACCACTAAAGAACACTTATTTAATCATTTATGAGTTTATTTATTTACTTCTGTCTTCGATATACTATTGCTACCTTTCCCTAACTTTTTTGGTAGGCTTTGATCTCTTTTATTTTCCACCCCCGCCCCCCCCACCCCTTTTTAGTTACTGTTAACAAATAAGTTTCTACGATAGAGTAACATCAATGAAAAACTATGAAATAAGGGGAAATCAAGAGACATTAGCACAAAAAAGATTAATATATAAATAAAAATCAAATGGAGCAATGGGGAATAAACGTGACTGCCCTCAAAGGAGTTAACTAAAATTAGCTCTTTCAAATTAGATAGCGCATAAGCAGGCTGACACTAAATCCTTCTTTTAAACTTATCACAAAAATAATAGTATTTGTAGAAGTTTGCGTACATAGCTTTGGGCGAAGAATTTCTTGTAAAAACGGTTCAACTTTTCGTTGTGTGAATGTATGAGCTGTGATGAAGAATAACGGGATAAATGGCCGTGAGTCTTCCTTAAAAACAAATTGGATTCAAAATCCCAGCTATGGTTTTTTAATGAAATTAAAATCATGTTAACTGGAACATAATGTAAGCCCTCACTGTAAAGCAGCCAATTTAATATACACGAGAATACTAAAGACATACTCAGGAGAATAAATGACTCCATACCTCTCGATACACAGAAAATAAAGTCTTGAATACATAAGTTTTGCAGGTTCAAACTGGGACAGCGAATCCTTCTAAATAACGTCTTGATCCTACTAACACAATTCTCGAGAGGGTCTCACATATCATGATCACAAAGGCGATATCCTCTAATACCTCTCAAGACTTGTATGGCATAAGACGCGCTATGAATCGACTCATACAAAGTCTGAATCACTTATAATGAACTAAAATCTAATTGTTTCATTATAGACGCCAACACCTTAATATCTATATAAACTGCTGTTTTAAATGCAAATGAGGTACATAGATATTCAAATAATCAACAGCCGCAGAGAGAGAGAGAGAGAGAGAGAGAGAGAGAGAGAGAGAGAGATAAACAATGAAATATGAACGATATAAAAAAACTAATTAACAATGATACTGGAGCGACCAACTTCTGCTACAGATAGTCTATCCCAAGATCTCAATCCTGTAGACTTGCTGATTTATAAAGAAAATAATTAAATTTATTTCTAACAGAATGTTAGCCTTAATTCTTGGCTGAACGTACGATGACTATGCACTCCAAGAGGGAATTATCATCAAAAACCATATACTTTCCTTCGATTATAATGGTAGGTTCTCAAACAGAGAACATACCCGAATCTTGGAGGAGATTATGAAACCGAGAATTCCACGAGGATGATTTATTTACGAGTGGGTACTTACCCAGAACTCAGGAATGTAGCTAACATCGAGAGAGAGAGAGAGAGAGAGAGAGAGAGAGAGAGAGAGAGAGAGAGAGAGAGAAATTGGTTGCTATGAAAAAAATACATTAAAACCCATAGCAAATACTTATATATAATAAATATTAAAACCCGGGCTTGAAGGAAGAGCATCTTTGTTTGCGACTAGTTTCGGAGATTTACTTTCCTCCGTCATCGGGCAATCTATAACGGAATATTAGTTACACTTAAAATCAATGGAATAATGTAAGTTACATTAAAACAAAGAAAAATAAAATAAAATCACACAATTATAATACATAACCTAAACCAGCAGCAAAATCTTAAAATATAAAGAAATACTCAATGTTTGTTGTCAAAGAGAGCAGAAACAATTATATATATATAGTAATATAATATATAATATATATATAATATATATATATATATAATATAATATTATATATTTAATAATATCTATATATATATATATATATATAATATATATATATATATATATATATATATATATATATATATATCTAACAAGGAAAAATCTCTAACGAGGTAAACTGACACTCGTTTAAACAAATGAAAACAAAACATCTAACTGGTAACGTAGCCTACCTTTTTTCTGTTTAATGGCATCTCTGGAGTTGGCTGACAATCAGTTTCAAAACGAGTTAGCTAACATGAAAATGGAATACTTAATTAAGCCTGACCCAAAAAAGAAATGTTGAACTATCATATTCCTCTCAAAATCATATTTAAGTAAGCAGCCCCTTTTCCCGTAAGTGTCCAAACATTCATAGTTTATTAATAGTCGAAACCGATAAGGTGACTTAGAATCCATCTGAAATAAAGAGACCATAATTATGACACCATAAAACATTAAAGTTCGTCAATAAAGAATGCGCGCAGCACCTCACTCCCCTTTCTCTAGAACTCAAGTAATTGTCACTTCAAATGTTAACTTTTTCAAAGTTTATTGTCTACGGTACCTTGTCTGATGGATCTGCAACATCTCTTCTAGTACCTCTTCTGTGGCGTGTTCCACACACACTATCAGTCAAATTCAGTGAGTCCCCCTTTGCAACTTTTCTCTTAGATTATATGTCATTTTCTGTTCATTACGAACACACACACTTACCAATTGGCGCACAAGAGGTATGCACGCTACATGCATGAAGCTCGTGACCTTTGAAATGCATCAGACCCCAATTGTGCGCCGGTCAGCTTTCCTGTTTGTTTTTTCATTTCAGCATCTTCGAGGAATCCGGCGTCTTGCATCCGTCTCTAACCGACAAGAGCTAAGGTTATCAACCCGACTATTTAATATTATAGAAGGTTACTGGTGCCTTTAAGATATATATATACATATATATACATACATATATACACACACACACACATATATATATATATATATATATATATATATATATATATATATTTAAAGTTCATCATAGAAGTTTTTATTTATTTACTATAATACAAATTCACTTCAATATGCTACAACCTCAATACATTAGCAACACATTACACCGCTCCGATTTTGCAGTAGTATTTAGTCACTGTACTCCACATACATTCTTTCACTTTTCAACGTTTCGCACAGCTGTTCCAGAATAAACACTTGATTCACATGTACCCTTTCAATTTCTAACCCACCCCTTTCCTACTTTGCTTCATCTTTTTTTTTTACTTTCTGAATCAAAATCATATTATAATTAAGGAATGTCATGTTACTTTAATTCTAAAAGTCACTTAAGTAGCCTTTACCCCTTTTAAGGGACAACGAATCCTATCACCCACTCCTGTAGAATCTTTCCCTCGCCGAGATATACATTACACATCCTGGACAGCAGCTCAGTGACACTTCGCCACATTGTAACATCTCGCTTTGTGACCTCATCAACTTCTGCTGTCTTCAAACTCTTCAGCAATCTCGCTGACACTAACGCCTTCAATTCTTGCGTCCATGAGAACTGGTGGCTCTCTTCAATCCTACATTCAGTGGCTTCAGAATACCCACCTCACTGAACAAGACTGGATTCTTCACAAGCATCACCTTTTCTAAGATTCAAGTTCCCATTATCTACTCTCTTTGCACTGAATTTTACAAAAAGATGATGAGCCTTTAATGGATATTTTAATCCTAATGTACCTTTAATAGTCAGACTAGGTCATGTAAAACAATGAAACACAACCATCAATTAGTATAGATATTTAAGGATTTATAGTTACTATAAATACAGTCATAATAATACGTAATCTGCACAACTTTCATGTATAAAGATATGGACAACCATATCATATTCTTATCTTCTTTAATGAAATGTACCTGGGCTAGTTAACAGCCTATTTTCTGTAATGAAATGTACCTACGCTAATTAACAGCCTATTTTCTGTAATGAAATACCTACGCCAGCTAACTGCCTATTTTCTGTAATGAAATACCAACGCTAGTTAACAGCCTATTTTCTGTAATGAAAAATTAACAGCCTATTTTCTGTAATGAAATACCTACGCTAAATTAACGCCCTATTTTCTGTAATGAAATACCTACGCTAATCAACAGCCTATTTTCTGTAATGAAATACCTTCGTTAGTTAAAGGTACTTCCTTAGTGGATCCTACCTCAACCCAAACCCTAACAATAATGCTTTAACTGCTTGATGAGACTATTTTGTCTTCATTCAAAGGTCATTTTCGAATTACTTTTACAGCAGAGTAAAATGAGATATAAGGCAGGCCTTACTTTAACCAGACATTTAAGAGAATGTCACATTTTACACGGATTCTCTATTTTGTTCTACATACAGGAATGTAAATCAATTTCGCAACTGAGAAAGTAACTTCTTCAGGGAACACCGTAATTTTTGACAAGTAAAATATTATTGCAAAAGTGCCTAAAACCTGTTGTCAGGTTTCATACCACGGTTTATTTATTTACTATTTTTTTTTTATAAATACCTCAGACTCTTCTGCATAAGTTTGTATGATTTGATACGGATTCCTCGTTAATCAACATCTCTACAGACAACAACTCTTTTGTTTCAGTTCCTTGAAGTTCAAGACAGCAGATTTTGATAATGACCGTCGATTCATGAATTCATGAAGCGTGTATTTTGTTCACCAGGAACTGATATACTTTATGGCAGTATCTGATCGTTTATGAAAAATGTCGTTCATTTTTTTTTTATGTAAATCGTAAAATTTCAAATCTTATCGCAGGTGAGATAAACATCAGCGCTTACTTTGACTGTGTGATTGATGGATTAATGACCCCGCCTCAAACAGAAGAACTTCTTGACTGGGAGCGTTGCTCTGATAAGATTAGTCGAGGTCTGAGGGATGGCAGTCATCTTTGCTACATTTGAAAAACTACAGCACTCATTATTCCAGTCCTAGGATTAGTATGGTGTTTGTTTCAAATCTAGTAATCATTATCCTATTGTATAAAGATCACCGACTTTTAAAGCACAAACACAACCATATGTAATATATATATTTATAAGTATGTGTAAGTGTTTCATTATTTTCTGGCTCTTCATATCTATAATACACGCATATAAACACCACTCAGACTACGTATACATACATGCATACATACATATATACATACATATATATATATATATATATATATATATATATATATATATATATATATATATATCGTTTAAGTAGTGTTTACATGCATGTATTACAGGCAGGAACAGCCAGTGGGTAATGACAAATTTTTTGTGGAGTTTTTTCTTTGACGGAGATTACGCGAATTGAATTACCCTCGCAAACAGCTGTAGGCTGCAATGGTTGATACACCTCCTTTTCCTTATCTTCTTGAATTCACGCTGAATAAAACATTAATGAATACTTTAAACATTTTAGCACTAACTACAATATGAAAATATTTCATATGCAAGCTGGTTATCAGTTACTATTTCAATACACATGGAAACTTTTACAAAACCTGTACAAAACTTGAGAGGCAAAGCCAATCAGAAACATTTCGGTTTACTGCAACAGTACGTATACATTCGAAATGTTTGACGCATTTACTTGTTGATTTGGCTGCTATATTTGTAGTAGTGTCATCTATATAAGCAACCAAGAAGTTGTTGTTCACATACATAGCACATCTCGCCGCTACCTTTGGAGGACGATGTCTTGTGAGCTACATCACAGAATTAAAATGGGAAGGACATGACAGGCGACACGTTATGGTTTCGCCTTTTTTAGACGACTGGACTTTAAATATCTGTGCAGCAGGGCTTGCATTATTCTCCATCAAAATAAAGTTTACGATGCCGTTTATACAGAAAGGTCTGCAGAGGTCCCTTTCTTCTGAACTCAAGGGACTTTGGAGTTCACTCAGTGAAACCTTTTGGTTATTCTCCTATGCTTCGTCACTTGTGTACATCATTATTTACACAACAAATCTTTAAGAAGAATGGAGTACATTTCCCTTTCCCGAAGGTGTCCTATCCCATCTGGCGGTCTTGCTAGAAAGTCGTCAGGATGACCCGCTTCCTTCGCCAGTCTGAATATGAAAGTAAAAGAGATGTTGGGTGCGAATCCCAATAGATCACAAGACAAGGTAGACATGTCGTCATTGTTATTTTCGTCGTCGTTGTGGTTGTGTGTATGTATGTATGTATGTATGTACATATCTCTTCTATTCGCTTATATACACACACATACGTATATATATGTGTATAAGCGAATAGGAGATATATATATATATATATATATATATATATATATATATATGTATGTATGTATATATATATATATATATATATATATATATATATATATATATATATACATACATACATACATACACACACACACACATATATATATGTAGATATTATATATATGTTATATTTTTGATACTTGAAAAATTTAAACATTTGCTGAGAACTGTAGACGTGGCAAAATGATTCATGAGGTAAAGAGATAATATCTATTGCAGAGACGATTTGCTCCTGGACGAAATACTTGTGTTTAGAGTCTGAATTCAGGAATGTTAAGAGAAATGAGAGTAAGACTTAAGAGAGCAGTAAAAGAGATATTAGAAAGAGAGGGCCTTAATACAGGATATCGTGAGAATGTACAGGTATATATAAGGATTTCGATACAATGCTGACGAACTTTCTTTTAGGGCGAATGTTTGTGTGGCGAATGTGTGTCTGTGAGCCCTTCTTATAACCGCGGAAATGTGCTCAGAATTTGTTAGTCATATTCTTAGAACCTCTTATGCTAGGGACATCAGAAAGTAAGCAAGAACCAGAATAAGCAACATCTTCAAGATGAGACAATATCACCTCGCTACGATTACCCAGCATCTCTCCTCTTTGTGGCAAGACTTGAGATCATTCTACCTCGTGGTGTTATGGATATTGATGATTCCAAGTTTCAAGTGTAAACAATTTTTAAGTAAGTGCATTCAGACATATTACACAGAAAATGTGAGTGAAAAAAATCGTAATTAGAAAATGGAACCAAATGTGCGTAAATAACTCTGAAAACGTCCTTTCCCACAAGAAATTTTTGTGATACCTCTGAGGTTGATAAAATCATAGCATTAACTCACGATGAGCCGATTTATATAGCCTTTTTACTATTTTTTACCATCCATATGCACGATCGAAAATATACTCTGTAAATTATGGAGAGGAGAAAAAAAAAAGTCAGATTCCCCGTAATCTTCCCCACAAGAATACTTCTTAAAACATGCAGTGGATGACGATTCTGTATCTATGTATGTAGGGATATGTATCACTGCACATTCTTTAGGCTTCAATACAAGAATAGAGTTCGTGTAGCAAAATAAGAATTACTTGCAAGGGCAGTAAAATGTTCATAAAGATTAGTTAGAGCAATTGCATGTTGAAATAAGACTAGTCATAAATTGTGTGATATGTTATTTTAAAAGGTCCGCTTTACAAAGGATTTACCACACTAACGCAAAGTAACTGTGAACGACAGTCGTAAAATACCCTAAACGGTGCTTTACGTCAATTCCAACTGACGATCTAAGCTTTGGTCCTTAACCATAATCATAAGTGGGGAGTAAATGAAGACTAAATTTTAAGCCATATCTTCGGATGAACTCCGATCTTGATTACGAAAATTTAGCCTTTGAGATGAGGCTAACAAGTATTCATTAATTTTTTAAGCCGGCTACATAAATATGGAAATGACACCAAAGAAAATTTCGTTTAAAGGAGGGATTATTGTTTCAGGTACAAATGATTCCAAGACGACAAATGCCCTTTAAGAAACTGTAATGCACCAAACTATATGGCTGTCTTTGTCGTTTATTATGCCTACTTCCTTTTCATATTAACATTCAGTTTGTTTGAGTGTTTATTTCGTTATATTCTAATCTACATTTTGTTTATTACAACCTGGCTGTGCAATAGTCTAACCCCCATTTATAAACAAAAACTACCAATTGGAATGTACATTTGTAACAGAAATGTCAAGTCGTCTTTCAAGGAATACATATATTGTATTTCTACAACTTCAAGCACTGAATATTTCCGTTTCAAAACACTTATCTGAGAGAGAGAGAGAGAGAGAGAGAGAGAGAGAGAGAGAGAGAGAGAGAGAGAGAGGTTATTCCTCCCATAACCTTGAGAGAGCTCTTTTTACGAAGTGCCGTTTTAAAAGAAAGAATAAGAAACATTTCATTATTTCCCCTCAGGAAAAATAACGTCTCTCCCAAGTAGCAAAGATACGGTGTCTCAGTCAATGTAGACAGTATTATAACGACGTAAGTCTTTTTATCTCGTTGGTGTGCAGATTTCTCATTTTAATCAACAGGTATCAAACGTGTTGACTTCGTTGTGCTGAATATGTTTACCTTTACAGATTTCTGTTGAGGTGATGAATCAGTGCTTGGCTGTCTTTTTGATGTTTTGACTTCAGGCTCGGTCACTTCCCACTCCACTGACTGACCATCGTCTTGCAAAGTTAGCGATGTATTCGATCTCACGCACGGCCTAGTTGCGTTTGCAATTTTGTAGCCTTGTTTGAAGATGCAAGCGTTTTCTTGCATTTATCATTTCGCCTTCGCCAGGTCTGCTTTTGGTAATGTACATTCTCTCTCTCTCTCTCTCTCTCTCTCTCTCTCTCTCTCTCTCTCTCTCTCTCTCTCTCTCTCTCTCATAGCACGTATCCATGATACACACGAGGATGGAGTCAGTAACAAACAGCTTCACCCTCGGTACCCTTCTGTTCGACAGATTTACGTATTTACAAATTGATCAATGAAAAGTTTGTTTTCTAGGGATTCAAAGGACTTAGGATTCCTAAAGATTTTGCCTGCACTGGTGTGGGCGGAGTTCTCAATTATTTTTTCTCTTTATCTTGATTTTTCAAAATCAAAGTGGTAATGCTGCGTGTTGACAGACATCCCATCTTTCCTTTTCAACATTACTGCTTTCAAATTAGAGGAGAACGTAATTTTCCTCCACTTTTATAAACATCAGTTTGGTATTTTGTTTCAACTTTTTGAGAATAGAATAACAATTTGGTTGACTTTTGCTGGCTGTCTTAGAAAAAAGTATGAGTGTTGTTAAAACAATAAACACACACACACACACACACACACACACACACATATATATATATATATATATATATATATATATATATATATATATATATATATATATATACACACAGACCACGTACGTGGTTATGCTACTCGGCTGTTGAGATGGTGGAGCAATTCGGTTCTATTTAATTAAGAGCAATTGCAATTTGTTTACCATGATGGTACAGTTGGGGTAAGGAAACACTGGGCAAGCAAGCACACCCAGAATTCTGCATAAGTCCAAAAGTAGTACCACCTGTTGGAATGAACACCCATATATATAATAATATATATATATATATTATATGATATATATTTTATTTATATTAATAATTTTAAATATTATATATATATAATAATTAATATATATTATATGGATACAGTTTCCGTACCTTGGCAGCTAAGATCAACAAGCATTTATTTTAAGTCTTTTAGGTACCTGAACATCACTACGCCATCTTAATGAGTAATGTCACAAAAGGTCGCGATGGCAGAGGTTCGAGACGCACGCTTCTTCTTCTCTCTCTCTCTCTCTCTCTCTCTCTCTCTCTCTCTCTCTGATATTGTACGGCTTGTTAACGATTTCATGCTTGTTGGGGCAATTGAGAAAGGAAAAAACACTCCCAATGAGAAAAAACAGTCAAAAAAATATCCAGGACAATTCCTGACGAATTAACAGACGTTGTATACAAGAGAGATAAGGTAGAGAAAGATAAAGAGAAAACTTGTTATTTTAAGCACAGTTTGCTTGCCCCGTCGAGTCACTCATCCCAAGATCGTGCCTTAGATTACAAAATAATTTTTAGTTACCGAGTTGTAGGAAAAACTGGCCCAGTGTAAATTTTGTTCGATTTGCTCACATAAATCTAGATCATTGAGGGGAAACTGTCAGGTTAATCATGAAGTCATTGAACGAAATCGCAAGTATTTCTGGCGCTTCAGATTTTCTCGTTAGCGCTAACGAATGAGGAAAGAATATAATACAGAAAGATATATAACAGTAAATTAATTTACACTGGAACAAATGCCATCTTAAATAATAAATGCCTTCGTGAAAAATGATGCCTTCAGTGTATATATGATACATTAGAATGGAAGAACGGTAGGTCTATAAACTTCCGGTAACGTATCGTAGATGATCAAGTCATTTATTATTAATTTTAAATTTCAAGCAAAGAGATAAGGAATTTTTTTTATTATTCTATCGTACATAAAGGAGTCAATTTCCGAAGTATGTATCTTCTTGGCACCGTCCAGCTGAGAGATCTCGTTTTGCACTCGACTTCGTATAGCGATCAAAGCACTTGATAGGAGAGCTATACCAAATTTATCACTTACACTTGAATGACAAAAGTAATAATAACTTCATGGATAATGACTTTGATATTTGATATGCTGAAGCGCATGACTACGCATATTCAATTTTGTATAACTGATCAAACGTCATTTCATAAACTAACAACAGATGAAGTGTAGGAGAGATTATGATTCTATAAGTCAAAATATTCTTACTATATATACCTAAGTCTAAAGAAGCATTGTATAGTTTAAAGGACAAATGCTATTTGCTTTTATTCTTACCATGGTGTATGAATTTTACGTATGCAGCATTTATAGTGTCAGGGAAGCGAAATAGAATCAAGAAGTACACAAAGACACAACATTTCAAAGGCATCATTTACTGCCCCTCACCCCCCCAACCAATAATCGTTCTCCTGAATACTGACTTACACTAATATTTATATTCAAACAGAATTACGCAACCGTGACTTTCACGTGCCTAGTTACGTTTGTGGATATTCGTTTGTATGTATATGTTTGCATAGATTGTATAAGACTGGTTTATGAATATACATTTATGCACGTACGTGGTTATTCTCTTTTAAATTCCCTAGTAATTGGAAATCCCGTCTGTTCCAGTACAAGAGTTGGAATAAACGATGCTTAAGTTTATCTTTCAAGCTTTAATATTCATTCAAGCGTTATCTTAGGTCATTTCCTATACTGCACTGTGGTTTGTCTGAACAAATAAAACAACTCCAGAATGACGGGTTACAGACGACAGAAAATGACGCGTCAGTGCGTCATAAGTAAAAAGCGTAGGAGATAATTCAAGTGCATCCTAGTTTCTTAGAAATCTTTAATATGGACTTTATGAATAAGCAGTAATATAGTTTTTCTGTACGAGGATATAATATCAACAATAAGCTCCGATGTATGCTATGATAGGAACTGTTTTTCCGCCTTCAAATAAACTGATTCAGGAACTCACCATCGAGTGCTAGTTTAACAAGGCCAAGAGACACGGGGACTTTATTTTTGTCGTGGGTTTTCACGTTTATTTATATTATTCAAGTAACCTATTGTTAAATAGTGAAAATATATGACACAGGGCATTTGACTGAACGCTACAGAAACCCGAAGGACATTCAATATTCTGTTTGACTGGGGTTAATGCAGCAGTACATGAGCCATATGAGAATCTGCTATACAAGAGCAGACTATTTGTCGTCAGATTATAATAAACTATAAAGAAGTTTTATGAGATAAAATGGGTCAAAGTTATTCTCAAACGGACAAAAAGATATTACAAAAAGACAAGATATATCACTGTTGTCGTCTGGTTGATGTCTGATAGTCGATGGGGCTCAGTAAATTTCACTGAAAAGGGAATAAATACAGCAAAAATCTTTTACATCTTATAATTGATAAAAAAAAAAAGCTTTGTCCAGCAAATCCATCATGGTATATCTACTTACTTCAGTAACACTTGGTTGAAATAAGGCTACAGCATTTCAAAGCTTTATGATAACCAGACCAATAAAAAAAGAATAAAATAAATAAAAAATAAAAAAACAAATTATTTCTACAAAGTACACCTCAAATAAATCATCTTGTAGTAAAATTATTCAGAGTTTGCCCGTGGAACATGTGATAAATATCTAAAACTGGTACACTGAATCACTTTGCATCGACATTTTAAATATATTACTCCCTTTACAAATATAACGAAAGTTACTCCTTTTACAAATTAACGAAAGTCAGTTCTTGTTCTAATCTACTACGGGATTGTTATATGTTAAATAATATTATGTTCAATAATATTATTATGTTAAATAATATTATGTTCGATACCAACCCCCACCCAACCCCCTTTTTACCAAAAAGTTATACTGTTGCTTTTTTATTACTGCATCAGCTCTTACATTTGTTCATAAAGTCAGTTTTACTTTACACACACACACACACACACACACACACACACACACATATATATATATATATATATATATATATATATATATATATTATATATATATATATATATATATACATACATACATATACATATATATATATATATATATATGTGTGTGTGTGTGTGTGTGTGGTGTGTGTGTGTGTGTGTGTAAAATCGAATCGATTATGAGTTGGTGTAAAATAATATAGATTACAGGATATAATCTACGAATAATGAGAAGCATTTCAACACTGACCAACCTCCTCAGTCTGGTCTCGAAATCGCCTGCTTCAACAACTTCTTTTTTCAACACATTAACTCTGACTGGTTTTGGCAAATGTGTTTTACTCCATGTGCCAGATAAAGTAAAATTAAAAAAGTAATGACTCTTATTACAATATAAGTTATAGTTCACGTTCTTTCCCCTTCTATCGTATAGCACATTTCGTTTTCTGTCGGTATGAGGAAACCATTTCTAATTTTTGTCAGTTCTTTAAGGCAGGAAAGGTGGAGTAATTTAACCGACTAGATTTTTTCTGAAATGATAAATGTATCGAGATAACTTTGCTCTTATATTTGGCAAATGTATGGCAGAAAGCCTCTTTCAACGTAACTTGCTTATGAAAGGTATACTTTGTTGCTCTTAGTGCAAAGAATGAGCGACTCAATTACGCAACATTAGTGCAACCGAATCATTTTCTAAACCGTTCCTAGATTATCGCTAAGCAGAGGTTAAACGAGTTGTATTGATATAGTAATTATCCGTATTAATCTCAACGTTGTTAAACACCTGCTGTGTGTGCAAGCGCTGTTGACCTTTTGAAAAAATATTAGGTAACGGCCTTTCATCCTCGACTTACTTACAATGGAAAAAAATGTTTTCTGTATCGATTATAAGAACATCTCTCATGCAATTTTTTTTTTTTTTTTTTTTGTCATCGATATCCTTATCATTTGATTTTACCCTAAATGAAAATGACTAAGTGCTGAATCATGGCTCTCTCATGGCGTAATGCAATAGCGTTTGTCCTTTCCTAAGGAAACAGTTTGTTAATAGAGACCTCCCGGTTCTTTATTGTGCTACTTCGAGAGTGTCAGCTGAATAACATATTCTGCGAAAGGTAGTTTCCGGTGACTTGCTAAAAGGTTGCACTTATTTGAAGAGTACAGTGACTCAGTGCCCTTAGTTGCTAGACGGATACCAAGATCTACTGGGCACGATGCATTACATTTGCCCGCAAATATAAATACATATAGGCATTTTTTTTTACTGCATTGCGGCTATTTGTTTTAGAAGTAAATACATGTTATAAACACGCTGTAATGATTAAGCAGGAGGATGGAAGCGAAATTTCGAGAAGGATAGGAGTTTTATTATGCTCAGGCACAACAAGCCTAAGTTGGAACATGAAGGCGATTCATACCGAAATCTGTTAAAACAAATCAGTTAAAACAAAGTGCAGAGGCCTCCACTGCACAGCAGAGATTTATAACTTCCTTTGTGGTGAGTAATTCAGTCTAACTGCCTTAAGAAATGACGACAGCCAAATTACAATATACTGCAACTTTTGTGTTCATGTTTATGGTCATCAACCGATGAAATAACACTTCATCCGAATTTTAATAAAATCCTGCACGGCGATTGTTGTTCTCAATAATTGTTCTCCGTTGTTTCATCAACCAATACTTCTTTCTTACAACTGCTGGAGCGTCAAGACCACGTAGGGTAATATAAGTTGTCCAGGATTGAAATATGGTTTCAAAAAACACAAAAATACATATGTGACCCAAGTAAATTGCGCATGGTATTAACCAAGCAATAAATCTGAATCACCCAGCTACAATTGGTGGAAGTGATCCCAAATGGAAAAGAGGAAATATTCTATGGCGAAATGTAACTTTCGCCGACATTCTTGTTCAGAGGCAGTAAAATTTGACACCGTGTGAGCGTCATAAGCCCCCAGTGCCTGCTGCTCTTAATTACTTTGCAAAGCGTCAGTATCCAGGAAGTGTCCGTGACAGTACTATTGCTTCAGAGGCTCTTAAGTTCACAGTAAACTATACTAGTCTCTTCTACCCGTTTTATTCATTTTTTAAATATAATGAAATCAAATTCTTGGAATCTTGTTGCACATCTCAATGCCCACTCATGTTTATTCCTTAGGAGAGTCAGTTCATGTTTAATAACAATAACAAGTTCGCTGGTTTCATCAGCTCAATGCACACGTCATTTTGTCTGGTTAGCTCTTGTGAACATCGTGAACTTTAGAATTTATGGGCTATGACAACAATTCTTCATTAACCCATAATTCAACTTGACCTCTTTTCACGAGTAATTTTTATTCCATCTATTAATTGCTTCGTTATTATTTGCTTACTGTTGGTGTAGCTTCTTAAAAACCCCAAAACTTCCTAGGGAGGGTGAAACCTGTCCATTGTGATACTTAATACCCGTTTAAGGAGGCATAGAAGAATTCTTGTGCCCTCAACAACCTATAAATTTTGGATAAAAGATAAATAAATTTTAGATCAAAGAGATTATCAAGGAGTGTTGTAAGCTCTGCGTTATTATATTATTATTATTATTATTATTTTTTTTTTTTTTTTTGCTCTATCACAGCCCTCCAATTCGACTGGGTGGTATTTATAGTGTGGGGTTCCGGGTTGCATCCTGCCACCTTAGTAGTCCATCACTTTTCTTACTATGTGCGCCGTTTCTAGGATCACACTCTTCTGCATGAGTCCTGGAGCTACTTCAGCGTCTAGTTTTTCTAGATTCCTTTTCAGGGATCTTGGGATCGTGCCTAGTGCTCCTATGATTATGGGTACGATTTCCACTGGCATATCCCATATCCTTCTTATTTCTATTTTCAGATCTTGATACGTATCCATTTTTTCCCTCTCTTTCTCTTCAACTCTGGTGTCCCATGGTATTGCGACATCAATGAGTGATAATTTCTTCTTGACTTTGTCAATCAACGTCACGTCTGGTGTATTTGCACGTATCACCCTATCCGTTCTGATACCATAGTCCCAGAGGATCTTTGCCTGATCGTTTTCTATCACTCCCTCAGGTTGGTGCTCGTACCACTTATTACTGCAAGGTAGCTGGTGTTTCTTGCACAGGCTCCAATGGAGGGCTTTCGCCACTGAGTCATGCCTCTTTTTCTACTGGTTCTGTGCAAGTGCCGGGCATTCGCTAGCTATGTGGTTTATGGTTTCATTTTTCGTATTGCACTTCCTACATATGGGAGAGATGTTAATTCCTACATATGGGAGAGATGTTATTTCCGTCTAACGTTCTTTGAACATATCTGGTTCTTAGGGCCTGATCTTGTGCCGCTGTTATCATTCCTTCAGTTTCCTTCTTTAGCTCTCTCCTCTGTAGCCATTGCCATGTCTCATCGCTGGCTAGTTCTTTAGTCTGTCTCATGTATTGTCCGTGCATTGGTTATTTTATTCTTATTAATTTAATTTTATTATTATTATTATTATTATTATTATTATTATTATTATTATTATTATTATTATCATTTAAATTCACTGCTGCTGCCTTTGTAATTGTGTCTAATTCTGAAGTTAATATGGAGCATGTAGTCTTAATGTGGAGCATGTACTCTCAACCAGAAACACGTTCGGTTGCCACTGATCAATGCATTAGCTGTAGTTGGACAACGCTGTGTTTGGTTAGGTGACAACTGAGGTGTCGTTGATACTACATAGGTCGTTAGGTCAGCAATTTCGACCCAATCTAAAAGTTGAAAAGGAAAGCAGTGCAAATCAGTGATTATAATGCACTACGTGTTGTACCGTGATTCCTTTGTTATTTATTTTATATGATAGCATTGGCACATTTGATAGAACTCAAACCCGAATCTTTTACTTTACAAGAACGTAATGATAACAATTAATAATGTTTGATAATAAAAAAAAAAACTTGTATGTCCCATCCGGGGGAAATAATTAACGGTTATGGTGACATACTCTAGTTACGTGGAAGGATATGAGATTGACGTCTATTCCGGTGAAACGTTGTTAACCGCTTTGAAAATTGCATTTCCGATGTTCTTACTAGAAAAAAAAATATACCTTATCCGTCTTAATGAGCTGACGTGTATTTTTTCTTATACGCCCATGTAGTAAGGTCATAAAAATTTAGCATCGTAGTCCTGTGATATTCTCATATCGATGTTAAATATCATTGTACTGTACGACAAGCGAATCTACGTTTGTTAAAGTCTGTCCTAAACAATATCACAGTTTTCGTTAAGATAGAAAATGGGATATAGTTGAACTTGAAGAGGTATCCCCTAAATTTACGTGCAAGAAAATGGAGAGGTGCGTTAGTTTCCGGATTCGCTCAACAGATGGCGGAGGCTCAGCGTTTTCATACCACTAAAGTTTGTGGGGTCGTTCAACCGTTATTGTCCAAGTGTAGCCTGAACACTAAGTACTTTCGCAGTTAATTGTAGAAAGTACGGGTTGCTGAGTACGATCGCGTACTATGTGTATCAGAAGCACATCTCTCCCGAGGCATTTGTCACTTTTTCTCTGCGGTGAAGAAATAAAAACTTACTTTAATTACCATTAGATGTACATAATTTCAACCTAGTTCACTTCTCATGTTTAATTTCCTCTGACCTATCTACCGCCGGCACTCTGTATGTAATCGTGCGAGGGTCTCGAGAGCATGCGGTCCTCATCTTGGGTGTTACCTCTAGGTTCTAAGAGTAGGTCCCGAGAAGAAAGGGCAGGAATTTGCTGTTCCCTTGTTTTGAACCGCGGCACGAAGTCTCTCTCTCTCTCTCTCTCTCTCTCTCTCTCTCTCTCTCTCTCTCTCTCTATCTCTGTCTCTCTCTCTCTCTCTCTCTCTCTCTCTCTCTCTCTCTCTCTCTCTCTCAATGCAGCGTAATCTTTGTGTTACCTAGTAATTATTTCAGCTTTGAGAGACTTGACAATCGATACTTTACGTACTCTTAGAGTCTAGAATCAAAACAGCATTTTAGTGCTTGTGGATTCCCTTTTCAACAGCTTTTGTAGACAGATTTATCATTTAATGAGCGGATTACACTTCCAGAGACAACGTAGTAATAATGCAATCGCTGTATTTTCTCAGTATTTTCTTGACATGCATGAAACCCTTATCTTTTGTTTCAAGCTTCATTTATTGGGACGTGGCATTACTATACCGCAAGAAAAAGTAAACATTGAAACTTTGGTGTGCGAGTCTCTCTCTCTCTCTCTCTCTCTCTCTCTCTCTCTCTCTCTCTCTCTCTCTCTCTCTCTCTCTCTCTCTCTCTCTCAAACACTCACTGATATTGTTTGCAAAGACGGATCGTGGGTAAATCAGAGGAATGAGAATTACGTCATCATTTAAATATCTTACTTAAAAGGCTTAATTAAGGGAGTTATTTCCTTTACATATGATGTGGGATCACTTCAATTTTATACCTACACTTTCCTAAACGTTCATTATGGTGAAAGGCCAGCAGACAATCACCAACAGGTCGGTAGCGTAGCTATGACATTTCAGGCTGTAAAAGTTGTTAAACAAATACCAAGAGTATCGAGGTGAATGGGTTTTATCTTAAAAGACTTTGATGGCATAAACTTTCAAAAGTTAAGTGTGTAAAGAAAATATTATCATTCCTTCAGGGGGAATTCATGGAAAAAATTGTATCCGTCTTCAATTTATATAATTGCTAATATCATGATTAAAATTATCAATACGACAATTGGTGTCGGTGTTATTAATAGTAACTGACTTCATTACAGAAGGCGATTCCGAAATCTCTCCACATGAAAAATGAAAAAATTTAGAAGTTACGACTTTGGAAGTTAATCTTTCCACCTGCCTCTCCAAGAACCGAATGAAAGATCAAAATGAAGATAATGTTAACGTTTCTTCGTTGTAAAGGAACAAAAGTTGCTACTCCACTTGAAAGAGACATTAATGTTATTGATACGAGCAGCAATAGAGCTCAAGGATTCTCATCATACAGCCATTTGAATAAACATGTTTCAACACAGGTCACTTCAACACCTGTTACAATTGTTCAGTATTCGAAAATTTATGCTTGTGAAACAAACACTTTATGTATATATATATATATATATATATTATAATATATATATATATATATATATATATAGTATATATATATATATCATATATATATATATATGTATATATATATATATATATATATATATATATTGTGTGTGTGTGTGTGTGTAAAACACGCCTTTTCCCATTAGTACTAATGCGGTGCAGGGAAATATCACAGTAGCATCAGGTAATAGGTAGTATACAGAAACGATGTCTGCAAAACTACAATATTTACTTTCCTGCTAATGCACAAGCATCAACATCCGACAGTCAACATATTGACAATTTTAACGAGCATATTATGTAAGACAGTACCTTAAAAAGTACCCATTGTAGGGGACCACAGCTGAATAGCCTGCTTTTGCGTAAAGCGAAACCTATGTTAATGGGGAAACATGCTTTAATCCCGAATGAAGCAGCGAGCAATATAAATAATTGTGAGCCACGAATTAGAAAAAATAAAAAGGAAAATTAAAAGTAAAAAAATTATAAATCTTATCTTAACCTGCCCTTAATTAACACAACCTTAATTTCACTTGAAAAGTATTGCAATGTCACTCCTTTAGTAAATACATTACAACATAATCTAACGTCATCTATGGTGCGATATCCTGCATATCTGGCCGCCTCCCCATTCCTTTTTGCTTAAAAAAATTAAAAAAAATCTTACTTAAATGCCTTTGCTTGGTTTAAGTGTAAGGGGAGTCCATAGTTGTTCAGCAAAACTATTGCCAGAGTGTAGCAACTCTTAACACAGACTCGCGTGCTGTCCGGATGATTTGTTCCTGAGTCAAGACTTGCATGTTTCTGGAAATAGTTGATACTAAGGCTCATATTCCTTACTAACTATCTGTCTAAACTTTCCTGGAAATAGTTGACACTGAGGCTCATATTCCTTACTAACTATCTGTCTCAACTTTCCCAGACGTTACTGTGCATCATACTCCTTGTCCTGATAAAATTCTTCGTTAAAGACACAAAAGTATCAGTATTCTTATGTTGCTCTGTTACGCATATTTAAAAGATTTTCTTGCTCACGCTCTGAACAATCAAACATACACACAACTGTCTTGGAACATCTTCTCGTAATATACAGCATATCCTCCAATTTGACTTCACCAACTTCGATGACAATGACAAGTCCACCAATTAACAGTAGTTTTTCAATATTCCAGAACTGTGCGACCCCCTGTTGACTGCGGCTGTTACATACGTTAGGGGACTAAGGGTTATGCCTGCATAACA
The DNA here is from genome assembly GCF_015104395.2 of Macrobrachium nipponense. Lineage (NCBI taxonomy): Eukaryota > Metazoa > Arthropoda > Malacostraca > Decapoda > Palaemonidae > Macrobrachium > Macrobrachium nipponense. Next base: position 58,815,220 of record NC_061096.1, read on the forward strand.
AATCTTTTAAGCAAAAGATTCTAGACACTGACTGTGAAAAGATTATCAAGTTGTTTCATTCTTATTACCAAACCTTCCCTCATGAAAACCATGCTCATGACAAAATCCTGCAAAGGACAAGCGGGAGGTGTTCAAATTATGAACTCACTAGGAATTTTGAGACTCGAGGTCTTTTGAGTTAACAGGATGACGAAACAATTAGACGGCACACTATAGGTCGCAATATGGGCGGAGCAGAAATCAAACGTAATCCTTTATTTCTTATATTGTATTTTTCCTCTTACTGCTTTTTTGTATTTATGTGAACCATTTTCTTTATTTATATTGTAATTCACGGTCTTATTTATTTTTATATCTGCATTATAAACATGCCAGACCTATCGGCGCATTTAGCTCCAGCGATCATCAGTATTGCAAGAGCCTTTATCAACAAACAACCTCCTCTCGTGTGCATACTTATTTGCAGGAGAATGAGTCAGGAAGCCCAGAGAGGTGCTCTACAGGCATCACTGAGATCAATTGAGGACTGAAAAACTTCAACCTTTCTCCTCAAGTAAGTATATATTCAATTAGGAAAACCTCTGCTCTTATCATTAATGGTCCGTGTTAATGAAAAATTAACGCATCACCCGTTAACCAAGAATGTTTATTTTTGTCTCTATTGAGTAGGGCAGTGCTGCGTAAAAAAGAAAAAAAATCAGCTTATACCTACATATATCTGTCGACTTCAGATACACTTGAATGAACTGAATTTAGAATTTAGGCAAAAGACCATGTACTGGGACCTATGAGGTCAGTTAACGATGAAACGGAAAAATGACAGTAAAAGGTTTGAAAGATGTAACAGGTGGAAAACCTCGACGTTGCACTATGAAATCAATTGCTAGGAGAGACTGGAAAGTAAGGTGGAGGAAAGACAATATGAAAGGAGGTATAATACAAGGGACGAAAGGGGTTGGCGCTAGGGGCCGAAGGCACGCTGCAAAGAACCTCAAGAATACCTACAGTGCACCGCATGAGGTGTACTGACGGCACCATTTTTACCAAAGTAAAAAAAAAATGTTACACCTCTGAGTTGCGAGTCAATTTACGTACTATAGCGTGTTTGTGAGTTTGGTTTTTATCGTGTTTAGGACGTAATATCACTGAACTTAGCTCACTTGGAAAAACGTTCGTGGCTAACTCACATTTATTTGTCTTTAAAACTCGTATGAGGGACCCACATACACTTCACACGGACCTTTATAGAATTGCTGGTAAAATATGTACAGTAACCTTGACGTGCTATGGGTACTTTGTGTAGTACAGTGAATGACTGTTTGTACTGTGTGACTCAATTTGTTATGAGTCATTTGATTCCCTCAGCATATATATTTTTCTTTCTATAAAAGCACAGACGTCTTGTGAAGAGCATGTGATTTTGATCTAGAAAATATTGTTACTACGCAGGTATTATCATGAATAAGCGAGTGCATTGTTGTGGGCCAATAATCTTTTTCGCTTTTCTCTGAATTTTGAACAGGAGTTTTTATAATAAGGGCAATGTGATGGGGAAACGTAAATTGAGAAGCTCCGCCTCAGTCAAAGCAGCACCTCTGCACAATAATTACTGCAAAAAAGACAACTGTCTGATCAAGAGAAATACGGGTTTCTCTCGGATTAATTTGTCGATATACCATGAGCTGATTTACAGCGCACTTGGGGAAGATTTTATTGGCTTATTAGTATACATAAAGGTAAATGAATGAGCAGCAAAAGGCTTAACGTCTACGGTGTTTTTTCCCTGCGAATCTCTGTTCCAGTATTGATACCGATGAGTATGACTGACGTTTTGGATACTTGGGCATTGGAAAGCATTAATCGTGCATTGCTTGTTTGTTTTCTCGTTTTTGTTTTGTTTGTTTTCATGGTGTTTTTACGTTGCATGGAACCAGTGGTTATTCAGCAACGGGACCAACGGCTTTACGTGACTTCCGAACCACGTCGAGAGTGAACTTCTATCACTAGAAATACACATCTCTCACACCTCAATGGAACGCCCGAGAATCGAACTCGCGACCACGGAGGTGGCACGCCAACACCATACCGACCACGCCACTGAGTCGCTTTAATCGTACATTGATAAATTTGAAGATCCATTGCAGTTTCACAGTCGTTCTCAATCTTTTTTCCTCGTTATTTTTCTATATCGCTGGAGATTAAAAAGGTAATGTTTCTTGAGTCTACATATCACATGAGAGCACAATGCATATGGTAGAGACGTAGCAAATTGATATCGTTATTACCCCTATTTTTCCTCTCTAATTTCTTGTACTAAGACTATTACTTTCTGGCTGATATGAAGGTGACTGAATCATAAGTCCTATTGGGTGTTAACTAAAATATTACCAAGTTTTTGTCTTTCTACCAAAGGACAAAGTATGGTTTGGTAATTGTACATTTGAGAGGCAATTTTGAGTCTGCGCGGCCGTGTGTGTGTTTGTTTGCATCAGATTTTTCACAGTTACAGCCAAAACATAGGTTTCATATATATTACAAAATAAGACGTGTAAGAATAAACTACAGGAATACAATAATTCGAGAAAAAACATGCCGATTCCCTCCCTCCCTCCTTTCCATTTGTCCTGCGTGGTAGGGTTCAAGGTTAGAGCCTTGCATCAGCTGCCGCCAGCCAAGGTTACTCGCTTTAAAATTACCAGCGACGCCCGTCCAGCTTACTGTACCTGCCCCAGAAATGTTCAACTCGACATTAAATTTCTTCTTCTGTCAAGCTTTGTGCATTGTCCGACTGAGTGTTATCAAGACAAGACAGGTTTCTCGACAATAGCATAAAAGTCTGGACTTTTAGCTCATTACCACTAACAGCGACGCATCAGGGAGCATAATGGCATTAGCCGGAGGATTCAGGAATTACAATTAAAACGGGAAGGCTCTCACTCTCTCTTTGTTTCACCCCCTCTCTCTTTCAATAGGATATATAGATATATATCTATATATATATATATATATTATATATATATATATATAGATATATTATATATATGTGTGTGTGTGTGTGTGTGTGTGTGTGTGTGTGTGTGTATCTTTTACAATGGTACTGTATTTACAGTACTTAAGTTAGTCTTAATAAAAGACCTTTTTTTACTGAAATGCTATACTATTATTTCGAATAAAAAACAACGGTGATAAAGTACATTCTAAACGATAGGGACACATGTTTCTCGTTGCTATTCATCACACACCTGTTTCATGAACGCTGGCCATGAAAAACATTGGCGGCCATAGCATGTTCTGAATAGTAAACGCATGTAGACCCAGTACAGTACTATATATATATATATATATATATATATATATACTATATATATATATATATATATATATATATATATATATATATACTCGTAATTTGTGTGTGTGCGTGTGTACGCAACATAATTTGCTCAACGAACTGTGATTGTATGAAGAGTCATTTTGCAAGTAGTTTGAACAAATACTATCGCGTATAGTTATTCGAGAATATTGTCATATGAGGCTTCAAGTCAGTTCAGCAGAATTTCTTGGTAAATTCCTCACTGTAACAGTTAATATTTAATATTGATAAGTGTGGTTCTTACATGTAATTTTGCTGAAACAAAAATGCAGATTATCACATCAGCTGGACGACTCGTGAATGACAATTGGATGTGAAATTATGACCCTGAGCGATCTTAATATATTCTTTAAAAATTTATAACAAAGGTATCGTAAACGCCCGCAATAGAAAATTAATATTTTTCCAAAAATATTCATGATTCTTATATTATTGTTATAACTTAAGTTACTATTATTTTTCTTCATTATTAATAAGTGTTTTATCAGGTTGGCAACTTCACTACTTTTACTTTTACTGAGTACAATTTTATATTTAACTTGAGACATTAATTATCTTTCGAGCAGGGTTTAAAAATGGAATTGTACTGTCTGTCCGTACTTATTCTCCGGTGGGACAGAGAGACAGGATGTCGACCTTACTCTGGTTTCCGTTAAAGAAAGGAAATAGCACACAGTCCTCCCGAAATGTTATCCGAAAAAAAAAAAACTACCAACCTAATCATCTCAGTCGCTACGCATTTTAAACATTACTGTGCCTCCTATAATACAATTCTTTCTTACAGTTTTTTAATTTCACATATATAGCTTTAAAATCCTGCCAAGGTTCTTATATTTCCTTTGTAATACAGGGTTTGTAATACCAAGACATGTACAAATACAAACTTTTTAAACATAAAACTATCTTTTTATAAATCATTTTACTGATATATGGATTTGCATGATTATTGTGCAAGTGTACTTTACTTGTAATTATGAACTCATTTATGCATACATACATACATAATACATACATGCATACATATATACGTACATACACACACACTAACACACACAAACACACACACATATATATAATCTATCTATCTATATATATATATATATAATATATATATATATATATATATATATATATATATATATATATATATATAATTATTCAAATCACTCAGTACTTTCACTTATACACCTCTCTCTTCATTCAACCGTCCCTTACAATCGACTTTATTGCAATAGCAATTTCCCTCAAGTCTAGAGGAAGAGAAGTTCCCGGGAAAGATATAAGGGTCAATTTGTATCTAAGCGTTGAGGGTGGGAAAGGAAGTGGAAAATACTGGGTGGGAGGAAGTTCCTGCGGCATGAGAGAATCAAAATGGAGCAGGAGAGAGAGAGAGAGAGAGAGAGAGAGAGAGAGTATAACACAGGAATTGGACAGAGGAAACAAGCGCCCATGTGGCGTGCGGTCATTACCGATAAAAGACTGTCACCTTCGCTTTTCTGAAAACCACCGGACCTTTTACTTTCCAAGTCAGCTTGGCCAGTTAACGTATCTATCGGTCCCTGACGTTGTAGTAAACTTGATTTAAATATGATGTATTGGAAGAAGGGAAGCATAACCCCAGCATTATAATCAAATTATTTCTTGTTATAACGAGGGTGTGAAGTTTTGAGAAGTTCTATACTTCTTGGAAGCCCAGAGACGGGTCTGAGGAGAGAAGGATGGTTTTGTACGCATACCTGGGAGTAATTACCCTAGAGAGGTCAGGAAGGTGACTGGCTGCCCACACACTGCCCGTTCTCGGTGTTGTACCGTGGGAGCCAAGGAGCCCTCACTGGGTAGGTCAGCAGGGGAAGGAAGGAGAGACCTGTGGGTCTCATCCATCCAACACCAACACCAGGTTCCACCCAGGTTGATGTACTTTAACGGGTCTTTTTTTTTTTTTTTTTTTTTTTTTTTTTATTTTTTTTTTTTTTTTTTTTTTTTTTACTGGTACGGATCTATAGGTTGCTGAAAGAGTAGACAGAGGGAGCTTATGGAATTCCCAGAACGTTAAGCGGAGTTTGAGATGAGTAAGAGAATTTATAAGAACGAAGCAGTACATCCCTCTTTTTCTTACTTAGTGTAGAACATTTGTAGGATTTTCTATGCAACCCTTTATTATTATTTAAACACTAAAAATAAGCAATACCAAAAGAAACTACGTATAAACTGTATCATTTGATATTCAACACTATTCTGCCATCAGTACAGTAGAATTTCGAAGTCGTGTGGCTGCAGTGGCCGATGTTGAAAGCTTTTCTCAGATACTACAAGATCCGAGTGGATTACCACTCACAATTCCGCGAACAATAAGTTTACTGCAGTTGTAACAGCCGCAATGTTTTCTTAACTTCTCGATGTCGTCACACACTTTTTGGACACGCTTGACACTACAAAGCCTATGAAGACCAACGTCACCTCGTTCCGATTAGGGTTTGAATCCTATCACAGGCGTCAGAATTTCTTCATTTGGTTCCTCGTTTTGGATCGTAGGTTTTGTAATTACAAGCATATCCAAAAAGATGAAAGAAATCTAAAAGTTTTAAGAGGCTACTGGTCATTGGGGTTATTACAGTCACATACGTATACATACGTATCTGGTAAAAAAAAAAAAAAAGAAGGGGACGCAATTAGCTCCTGATAAGCTTACAAATATCCAAAATCTGTACATTCAAGGATTGATGAAAATATTCAAGAACACTAATAGCACACATGTTTGCATAACATAGATTGTGCTATACATATCCCACTGGATAAAACTTGTAAAGTGTATCCGTATAATTTGTCTGTTATTCACGACCTCAGTGCGCCCATTCCCCACTGACCTTATTTGCACGACCAAGAGCACAATATAAAAGGGGAAGGGAAACTGGAATATGTTGAAAAATACTGCAAAGTTTTGATTAATTATACACAAATGCTTAAGGGTGGAATAGCTATCTTTGTAAATAAAACATCTAATGTGGAAATTTTGAATTTTGAAAACGATATTGATGGTTATGTTATGAGTGTTAATTGTCGTTATTCAAACGTTACTATTCAATTATTAAATGTGTATGCTCCTGCTGGGAATAGTAGGAGAAAAGAAAGGGAGAAATTATTTAATACAGATATTTTATATTTCTTAAGGAACAATATAAGCAATATCATAATGGGTGGTGACTGGAATTCTATTACCTGTATGAGAGATTGTTCAAATTCAGATAGTGAACTAATATCAAAGTCATTAGTAAGCTTGAAAAGCAACTTGAAACTTAAAGATGCATGGGTTTCATGTCATCACCAGGCGGAGTTATACTTATGTCAGGGAGAATTATGCTCAAGGCTGGATAGGTTTTATTTAAAAGATTTATATAACCATGTGGCAAATATTCAAAATATTCCTGTTAGCTGGACTGACCATTGTATTATAGTATTAGCCTTGAAATTAGAAAATGTAGCGTCGCCAGGGAAAGGTTACTGGAAACTTAATAGTAATATTTTAGATAAAGATATTGTAAAAGACAATTTTCTTATGACTTGGAATAGTATTAAGAGGAGCAAAGATAGAGTTGGAGATATTTTGTGTTGGTGGGAATATGCGAAAGCCCGGCTGAAATCTTTCTTTATCACATGTTCAAAGCAAATTAACCAAGCAAAATATGGCTTATTGAATTTACTGAACTACCAGTTGAAAGACGAAATAGGAAAAGGTGTACTGAATAAGGACAAGTTTTCGTTAGTGAACTCTTTGAAATTAAGAATAAATAGTATTCAAGATGAGATCTGCGAAGGGGTCAAAGGTGGATGATAAATTAAAGGGTGAACAAGTTTCAGCGTACCTGTTAGGGAAGGAGAAAAACTCCAAATCGTATGTAAATAAGATAAAGAGGGATGATGGTAGCGAAATAGTAAACCCTAAAGCTATTACTATAAATATAAGGGAATATTTTGAAAAGCTTTTCAAAAAAGAGAAATGTGAGAAGTCTTATCAAGAAGTGTTTTTGAAATTAGTAGATAAAGTTATTGATAGGAATGAGAATGATATTTTAACCTCAGAAGTGACAGAGTCTGAAGTACTGAAAGTATTGAGGGGGATGAAGAATGGTAAAAGTCCGGGAATAGATGGTCTCACTGTTGAGTTTTACAAAAGGTTTTGGAAGGAAATAAAAAACGATTTTGTAAGCATAGTAAAGTTTATTTTTAAATATAAGACCATCTCTAAAATGAATAAAGGAATAATAACGCTTACGCAGAAGGAAAGGAGACTAGTTTTATTACAAACTGGAGGCCAATAACATTGTTAAACGTGGATTTTAAGATAATAGCGAAAAATAATAACTAATAGATTGAAGAATGTTGTTACATTTAATTATTTCCCGCGAGCAGTTTAGTTGTGTAGATGATAGGTCCATTATCAACTTGAATTCCATTATGAGAGATATTATGATTTATGCAAATAATAATGATAAACAAGCTGCGTTAATAAATCTAGACTGGTCTAAAGCTTTTGATCGTGTGGATCACGACCTTTTATATGCTATATTGAGCAACTTTGGTTTTGATCTTAGTTTCATTCAGCTAATACAAATGTTATATACAGACGCTTAAAAGTGTAATATGCATAAATGGTAATATCTCTGATCCATTCCCCATAAACAAATCGGTAAGACAAGGATGTCCATTATCCATGATTTATTATCTACCAGGAACCCTTTTACAGGATGATGAAAATGAAGCTTGTAGACATGTCATTGATTTTGCCAAATAATTTAAAGGTTTCTGTTCTAGGATATGCTGATGATTCTGTTATCATAGTTACTAGTGATAAAGGAATATTAGAATGTTTTAATATAATCACAGATTATGAAAAGGCAAGTGGTGCAAATCTGAACAGAAATAAAACTTCAATTTTAGGCATTGGGAAATGGAGAAATAAATCAGCATGGCCAATAAGTGGATGTCATTGCCTTCATGATTCCTGTAAAATACTAGGTGTTTATCATAGTAATAATTATCAAGATAGTGTTAATCTAAATTGGAGTAATCTGGAGAGTAAGATAAACAAAGTGATAGGTATATTTAGGAATAGGAAGCTGACAGTGTTTCAAAAATGTATTATAATTAATTGTAAAATTTTAGCAAAAACGTGGTATGTGTCACATGTATATACAGTTCCACAGGATTGTGCAAAACGAATACAGAGGAGTTTATTTAGATACCTATGGAATGGAAGCTGTGAACCAATTGCAAGAAATACCGTATTTTTACCAAAGACAGAAGGTGGGCTAGGAATGATGAATATTCTACATAAATCGAAAGCCATTATGTTTAGAACATTTAACAAGATTTATATAAGTAAGTGTTATGGTTTTGGAAATTATGTATTTCTATTGTAAAGTAAAAGCTAGTGTTTTGATGGAAACTGAAAAAATTATAGAGACTGTACTATTTTTATCACATCATATTATAGTGAGATGATTGATGTTTTAAGGAAAGCATATCGTTTAAAGAATCATCCTAAGGTGTCTGTTAAAGAAATATACTGGTTACTTATGAACTGTAAAGACTATAAACCAAAGGTAGAGTTATTGTACCCGCTTTTTAATTGGACGCAGATTTGGAAGTATGTAAATAATAAGTACATTGATAAAAAGAGCAGAGATACAGTTTTATAGATATGTTCATGAAATACTTAATAATTACCAAAGATAGGCTGAATATGATGAAAATCTCGAATGAAGATAAATGTCTCTTTTGTGGCAATATTGAAAATAATATGCACATATTTTATTTTTGTCCCTCGTCAAAAAACATTCTGATTTGGTTAAAGTCAATGCTAAAAAGCTGTTGTAAAATTGAAACTGATAGTTTACTAAAGATTCTTAAATTGGATTTCAAGACACCATCGAAGAAAGACGAAAACACAGCAATGGTGTTACTATCAGATTTTGTAGCAGGAGTTACTAAGGTCTGGTCGATCTTTGGGTCTATTGACAGACGACCCAAACTTGATTGCTTATATAGGGAATAAAATGTCAAAAACGAAGTTTATATTGAGTAAAGTTTATGCAAATAAATTAGACAAGCTTTTTACCAAAGAATATGTACTTAATGCTATTGTAAAATAAAGAAAAAAAAAAGTTACTCAATAGGATATAAGGCTTACATAGTTTGTTATTTGTAAGGGTTGTAATTTTTTTATTGTGTATGTATGGTTGTAATTTTTTATTGTATATATGGTATATATGAATGTATATGAAGCCATTGTATTGATCCTACTGTAAATTTTATCAATAAAAGAAAAAAAAAATTTGCACTTAAAAGTTAATTCTAAGTCAAGGACAATGATGTCATAACATTAAACCTCAACAGTTCAAGATTATTTCAAAATGTTTAAACAAGCAAAACAATAAAGAGGCAACTTTGATATTTAGTTTCTCAAGTTGCCATATCTTTGTCAATGAGTTTCATGCGAAATGCATAATCATGAATAGAGAATGCCTGGGAAATGTCGCTGATAAATTTGGGGAAACGACTAGTTGTGGGTAAGAGAATAAACCCTACACACTAACTGTGGATAGGAAAGAGAAGACATGTAGCACTTTTAACATGTATAGTATTTAGTTAATTTAGAAATACGCCTGCTTTATACAATAAAGAAGCAAAGCCATTAGCGAAAAGTTGAGTTAACAGACCCTCATTAGAGATCATCAAGTGAGAGCGTTTTCAAAATCTCATAGAGATCATACACGAGTATAATAGGGAAAAAAGAAAAAAAAAGATCACTAGTAAATATTGTCTCACCTTAGCCACAAGTGACCCCATAAAGAGATCTGGATTCAAGATGGGTATGAAAACGACTTTTTCAAAGTTTCTTGATACTTCAGCGATAGAAAGAAAATACAAGTGCACAGCTAGATGAGCCAGTTAAACACAAATACCTTTTGAAAACTAGCGCAAGGAAACCATGTAGTCTAGAAACATGACTAAATTTTAAAGATAAGAAAAACCCTTGAGACTTTATTGGATGAGAATGCTGGTATGAATGCAGACTGGGAGAAAGGCAGGAAGGAAGGCAGGGCCAGGATGAAAATAAGTGCGGATGAACTACGGCCTTTACTTTTGGAAAGGAGGAGAGAGACTGTAGTAAGGTCCTGTTTGACTACTGTCTTAGAAAGGATATTGAGGCTTTGATGTGTAAAACAATGCTCTTACTGGTGAAAGTAATCTCTAATAGTTGAGTATGATGCTTTTGAGTGGTGGTGGTCCCATTTCAATGCATCACAATCTTAAATGGGAAGGTAATTCAAACAAGCTATTATATGAACTAAAATTAAAAGTACCGATAACAGATATGACAAACTTTTATGTATCTGGTTCGAGTCTGATACCTGGATGGTTTAAACGTGAATTTACAGAATGACGAAACATTCCTTGTCCTATTGTAAAATTTCCATGTGAAATCTGAAACAATCTCAATCTCCCATTCCTTCACATCGTGAATGTCAATTTAAAGATATTCACACATGCTGGCCTAGACTGCATTTAATATATTATTCTCCACATGCTGGCCTAAACTGCATTTAATATATTATTCTCCACTTACAACATTGCTTCTATTGTAGTACATTTCCAGCACCATTATTTAAAAAAAAAAACTTCTTACCTTTTCTTGATAAAAGGTTTATTTCTCAAATCCCAAATTTCCATTTATCAACGGATAGCAGATATGCAAAAGGACCATTCCTAGGAAACCTTATCTTCGAAATGTGAGAAAAAAACCTTGAAAAAAATCTAAGAAATACTTATCCAACTATAATGTTTCTCTTAACTAATTAATCAACTATCGCTCTTGCCTAAGCAAGAGAGAATCCCTACAAAAATCTTATCTTCATACGTTCCTTATAGAAATTCACCAGTTTAACTGTAATGATAGGAATGCACAGTGTTGTAACGGTCAGTTGCACCAAAGAATTCCGAAACACACGAGGAAGAACAGTAAAATGATACTTCCACACACAAAACTATCATACTCAGTTATTAGAGATCACACTCACCAATATGCCATTGTTTCACGCTTCATGATGTCAGATTCCTGTAGAAAGCAAAAGCCAAACTACAACTTTTTTAAAATTTAAGTACTTCTCCGTGTAGTAAAGATAGATAGATAAATAAATAAAGCAGAATTACACGGCTATATCATGCTTGTTCAAATGTTCATCCAACTGCATTTTTATTACTTCAAACACGAAAAGCATTTTAGTTATTGCCGAGTTATTTTTTTACTGAGGGCTTAAACTAATTTGTGACAACTCGGAAGACCATTTTGGATAAAAAAAAGTTTTTTTCTATCTTTTCATTTTGTTGTTAAATATTTATCAATCTTGTTTTATTTAATTTTTTATTTTTTGAGAAATGAAGCAGAAACTCTGGCTAAATTTCAGAATCCCTGAAATGTTGACGTGAATAAATAAGTATACATATATATATATATATATATATACACACATATATATGGTATATCATATATATGTATATATATAATATCTTATATATATATATATATGTATGATGTGTGTGTGTGTGTGCGCGCGCGCGCGTGTATATATATATATATATATATATATATGTGTGTGTGTGCACACACACACACATATGTGCGTGCATTCGCGCGGATGCGTGTGCATGTTGTATATGCGGGCTTGTGTTACCCAAAGATGAAACAAAAATACCAAAAAAGTAGCAGGACTATGAAGCTACATCGAATTTAAACACAAATTTGTGTAAAATATGTTACTGTCTTGTGAAATCTTTTATTCCTGCTATTGATTTTCTAACTTGATGGTAGATAGTGTGCACAATATGGTATATATATATACTGTGTGTTGTATGTGTGTGTGTGTGTGTATGAGTGTGTGTGTGTGTGTGCGTGTGTAAGGCATTCAGGAATTACATCTGGTCAGTCTAACAATTGGAGGGCAAGGATGAGTTAGCTCTTTTAATGTTTTATTGTGGGGATATATGAAAGAGCGCATATGTGGGAGTTCAAGGACTGTGTGGCTGAAACGAAGTATACAAAAAAGAAATTTCTAATATTGGCTAATGGTCCAGACATGGAAAAAAGTTGGAATGTAGGAGGGAGACTCATCTGAGGAAAAAGAGAGAGAGAGAGAGAGAGAGAGAGAGAGAGAGAGAGAGAGAGAGGATATGTTGGGTGATCATAAATAAAATATAGTTTATAGGGATGACTGGTCTGGAGTTGAGAGATAGGAAGGTTAAGGATTTAATCCAAATGGGGATTTTGGACTATAATCCATTTTTCTGTTCGTTTCATATTCTTTCAATATGGAGTAATGAGAGATTTCTGGGAACGGACGGACAGCTGCAGGTACAAGTTTTTCGAATAAGAGCTATAAATAAGAAACCGAGGTCATAAATAGTCGGTGATAAAGACGAGAAATGCAAGAAACAGTATGCGAGTCAGAAAGTGTTTGTAAGAGAAGGAAGATGAATGCAAACGTTAAAAAGAATGAGATTGTTAGATCAGACAGAACTTATGGATTGGCAAACATTGTTATTTTTGTGTGCTGAAAAGAAAAACGTGGTTGGCCATTATAGGCATTTCAAAATTGACTTCCTCGAGGAGGAGAGGAAAGAGGAATCACCGCGTCCATTGCAGGTTACCGGGCCTTTGTAATATTGTAGATATATACGTGACCTGTGAAAGAGTAATTGAGACACTCTTCTTTATGATACTGAAGCGTTTATTGAGTGTGAAGAAAAACTGAAGACGACTTATCTGCTTGTTATAGGTGCAGCAACAATGTTCGACAGTGGAAGTTACAGATGCAGGGATAATGGAGTTAATATGTTGGAACAGGAAAATAAATATTTTTTTCATTAATAAGGGATCAAATTATTGCGGTGATGAAAGTCGTGTCAAATCGGAAAACCTTGAGAAGGAGAACTGAGAGACTTACGAAGATGGGCGTTATGGAAGTGTTTGAGAAAAAAAAGGGATTTTGTGTCCAGGAAGTGTGAGTGCACATGTCAGGTAGATCTGAGGAGCAGATGCCTAATCTGTTCTTATTTGATACAGCATTTAAAAATCAACACAACAGTAACTGACGTCTGCATTTTGAGTGGTTTCCAATTTTTTTTTTTGTGGTGGGGGGGCTATACCCCACCTATTCACCTCTAAAATTCGGATGCACCACAACCACTCCCCCATCTTGGTGACAAATAATTCTTATAAACACGCGGAGGAAACCTAAAAGGCCATTAGCTCGCTTTCAACATTCTCGAATTACCGCCACCCACCAACCCCGCTACAAAAATCAAATTACCACCTTGGTGTGGCATGCAGGCCCCGTTGTGAACCACGGCTACACCAACCACCTAATATCTACCATTTGCTACCTTATAATGCAATGATAACGTTCTTACTTACTAACATTCATCTAGTTACGCATAACTATGAATTCTTCCAAACCATGAAACTGTTTCCAAATATTAGAGTAAATGTAAACAACAACAACAACGTTAATGATGACAACCTGACCCATTCTATTACATTACGGACTTCGACAGTCCTCGTTATACAGGGTTCATTAAGAATTTCTTTCCTTCAACTGTTTTCTTCTTTTTTTATACGCATCCGCTTCAAGAGGCAGGTCCACCGCTTTCTGTGTGGCGAAACCTTTCTTTAAACCTTCGTTTTACTTTTCGTTGTTTATTGTTTTACTCTGGTTCGTTATGCCGCAAGTCATTCGAGCAGTGGCATTATGTAGCGTAAAGTTTGGTCTATATTTGAAGGGTTAGACACCAGAAAGAGGTACCGTTGTCAAATAGCTAATGCGAACATCCATGAAAGCTATAGGAGTTAGGCCAGCAATCTCATCCTATCTTATCGACTTGCTGAAAACCAGATCCGGAGCAAAGAATTCAAGAAGTTAAAAGGGCATTGTGGTTATTACAGTTGCATATGTATCTGGTAAAGCGACCAGTAGATTCTACATATATGTACAAGAGTACACAAACATATATATATATATACATATAATATATATATATATATATATATATATATATATATATATTATGTGTGTGTGTGAGATGAGACTTGTAAATAAAGTTGAATGCAAGAAGAACGACGAAAGCGTCGGTAAAGAAACAAGATATTGCTTAAAATTCTTTATTTCCGAATGAATGGATGACAACATAAACGTTCTGAGTACTTCAGGGCTCGAATTGTCTCTACCAATCCTCGGAGCCGCACACCCAGCGTTTGTGCCCATCAGTCGTCTCAAATACCCATTTCCGGCTGTTGTGAGTGTAGTTAGGGAATTAAGCCTTGTTCTCTACCCCCTACTCACATACACACACACGCCCATTTTAGAGGGATTGTAATGGAAGGGTAAACTGAGCGAGCATATTTTCCACTTTTTCTTCGTAAATTGGGCGTCAATTTACCGAAAGCATAGATTCGCGGAAGCTTCGCTATTTCAATTTTCTCTTCTTTATTTTGTGACGTTCCTTATACATGATGAAGGCACTATAACGCTTTTGTTTTTCGAAGTGTGCCAGACGAGTCTTTCTGCAAATAGACGAGTCCTCTTGCAAATCTCGGCATATCCCTAAAAAGACGCCGCTTTCTATTTATTATGTGGAGGGTAACCACGACGTACATCACCATTGCAGGACTTCATTTTGGCATGATAGCGCGTACCTCCCTCCTCGTCTTGTTATGAGGTCACCTTCAGCCTCGGAGGACAATGGTAGAGGACAAACGTGTCCCTTTCAAACCCCTTCTGGCTGACACCCTCTTCAACCTATCTACTGTTCAACGGCACCCTTCCTTCCCTCCACCTACGCCACTCGGTTCCCTCTCTTCTTCCATTAGGCCAGGACTACCCTTCGTTCCCTCCCCTTCCTTTATTTGTCTGTGTTACTGTTCGCCAACGCGATAGAGTGGTGGCTTTTGCCGTTGAATAAGTGCAATGAAGGGAGATGAATATAATGAATGGGCCTCTCTGTGCGCCAACTCGCTTCCCTCGTCATGTACCCTTTTTATACGTCTGCCCTCCTCCTCCTGTTTCTCGATTGTTCTTCCTTTTCTTGAGGTTGCCTTATCCGTCGTCCGTTCTTCGTCATCCCTCGCATCACTCACTCGTTCTGAGCTTGGGACAATAAATGTACTGACGTAAAAGAAGGAAAAGGGGATGGAAATACTTTGTACTGTCTGTGGCACTTGCTCAATGGTTGAAAACTAGCAGTCGTTAAGATTAAAATAACCTAATAAAAGTGAATGCATAGTTAACATGAAAAGGAATTATCCTTAAATATGTATATGATGTATATATATATATATATATATATATATATATATATATATATATATATATATATATATATATATATGAATAACTTGATCACGAAGTATATAAAACGTGATGCTATGTATAAATAAAGGTTTTTTGCCGCGAAGGAAAAAATGAAAAAAGCGAGATATGCGAGTACTTTCGGTCCTGTTCGGACCCTTTACTGAAGGCAAACTGATTTTACAGAGAACAACATAGTCAAAAGAAGGCTTAATATCCAAACTGACATTACAAGATTAGCAATAAGGGCGATTTTCACTCTACAGAAAGGAGGAGCCGCCTGAGGGTAGCCACACCTTGAAGGATACACGCAGTAAACAAGTTATTCTTCCAGGAAACAGTACATTTTGAAAAAAAACACGGGAGCATATACAATTTAATATCATGAATTTTACACAAATTTTCCCAAAAAAAATTATTATTAATGAAAAGACGAAAGAAAATATAAATATATATATCGAGCAAGAGAAAGAGGGAGAGAAAATATCGAACCAGAGAGAGAGAGAGAGAGAGAGAGACGAGAGAGAGAGAGAAATAATAACTATATACATGGGGACTAATTTATTAGTTGTTCATTTATTTTAAGGTCTTTTCATAAACATCTTACAAAATATGATGGGTCCAAAATTGGTACATTCCCAGACTAAGATTTAGGTTGTTTTTATTAGTGATTTGTATAATTGCCGATTCCAGTAAATTTTCTTGAAACATAATCATTAGATCTAGCAATTACCGAGGTATCACCCCAATTAATACAATGAGATTTTCACTCAAATGGATAAACAGTGCATTTGAAGTCTGGGCTGTTCTAACTGAATACATATGCTGCTTAATACGTACACATAAACTTTTTACTTGACTGACCAACGTAAAACGTAAATCGCCCTTATTGCTAATCTTTTAGTGTCAGTTTGGATATTAAGCCTTCTTTTAACTATGTTGTTCTCTGTAAAATCAGTTTGCCTTCAGTAAAGGGTCCGAACAGGACCGAAAGTACTAGGCTATCTCGCTTTTCATTTTTCCCTTCGTGACAAAGAAAACTTTATATATATATATATGTATATAATTATTATAATCTATATTATATATATATAGATATATAAACTTCAAAATTCTTCCCTAAATTCTCTTCCATCGTTTTAACGGCATCCACTTTCTACTTTACTTCACTCCTTTTCATTTATTCTCTTACAGCGTTTGACGGCATCCACTTTCTACTTTACTTCACTCCTTTTCATTTATTTTTACATTATGATGTCGAATAAACGGCACAGATTTTTTTTCTTACTTTTGCCAGAAAACTGCACTCCATACCGATTAGATGAACGTGCAAGTATGAAGGAGACTGTAAAAATTCTTGAGTGAAATTGCAACTACTTAGCATAGACATTTATGTTCAAGACATTACACATGGACATTATTTACGATGGATACTTTGAGCGCAAGTGGCACCTTCATGTAAAGACGTACGGACTCACAAGTGTGTTGCAGACACATTCAGTTTTTGTTCACCAGCAAACTTTCTGGAGGGATGCTAATCTTAATGGTCATTATCAAATGAGATCGACGTTTTGTGAATCTTACAGCATCTGGTACTTATATGACAGAGATTTGTTTGGGTTCGGGATGGTACGCCATCGATAACTATGACGGTACGCTTCGCTTCCTAAGTTACTGTGTACATGAGCACTCAAAATAAGGAGGCATTTTTACCTCAGCTGTAAAAATTCATGCAAAACTGTGCACTATGGTGACCTCCAGAGTGAGCACAATGCTCGTCTATGGTATGTTTCATTCTGATGATACCGATTTCAAAGGTTCATTAGTAGTATCCATCATAAGACTTTACTTCGACTTATTAATACATTCTGTACTAAAAGGTATATCTATAAACAGTCGATTGTATAACTTTCAGGCTGCGATCATCCTTTGTCAATTTACCAGGCGTCTCTTTGTATTGTCACTCTTCTTGAAAGAACTGTTTTTAATTATGGTGCCTCCATACCTTACAGATCTTCGAATATGATACTGTACCAAGATTGAAGATTTTAACCATAGGGTTACAGTACAGCCTTTTGTCCACTACTCTTTTGTAGTAATATTAACGTCTCGTTTTAAAATCTGATGAGTGGTTTGTATCTGCTAGAATTGTAATTACAATGATTATATGAAAAAAAAAACGTCATGGACTTAGCATTCACATTTTCTTTCACTGGAAAATCTCTAAAACTGAATATAAGAAAATACAGTAGTTTTTCACACTGCAATAGGTTTGTGTATGCAGCACTTTACTAAAGAATATGAGAATTTTTAGCGACACTGAGGACAAACCATTAAAAACCTACTCTCATTATGTAAGGTGCTTGAAATATTTGAAATGATTATTGTCAAGGAAGGTATCTCCTGTAAGCATACGTGCGCTTTAAAGAAAACGAGAGACAAAAAAGCGATGGAAATTCAAGCCAGGCTAAAGAATCGAGTAAACATATGCATTTTTAAAGTTAACGACAGTCACTATTAAGATCTCATTCTTTATCCACACGACTTAACCATCGTTGCTTAGTTGAGCTTTATTTGTAGCACTTCAGGAAAACATAATTCTTGTAGTTTATCAGTTCAATAGAGCAATATCATCGAATTATTTCCTCTATTGACTTCAATGTTCTATATTCGCAGTATGACTCTCTCTCTCTCTCTCTCTCTCTCTCTCTCTCTCTCTCTCTCTCTCTCTCTCTCGTGGAAAATACTGAACTCCATTGTCCCGGCTGAACAAAGCATGATACTTGCTCAATCGAAATACAATAAGATAAAGCCTTGAGAGGAAAACAGAGGACAGTATCACCCTCCACTCTTTCCTTACGTTAATCGCGATGCTTTTTATCTTGTGGGTGTTTCTTTTCCAAGCCCAAATGCTTACGTAGCACATCAAAGCAAACACACGTATGATTGTAACACAGATCACACAGTCCCAAACAAACAGAGCAGAGTTAGATACCCGATTCTTCTTCCTTGGGAGTTCCCCGGGACGAATCTTTCCCGTACGTTCCTCATTCTCAGTCAGCGATCACATTTAAACGAAAATGGAGGTCAGATTCGCATCAGTTTGGAAGAGGAGAGACTCAGGTCTGTTGACACAAGTGTTGTGTCTATCAGAACGGAGTCGAGCTCCCTCTTGTTGTTTGCATTTCTCGACCGTGTGTGTTTTTTGAAGAAACACTGAATTTGGTAAAGCAGCTTCCCTCCTCTCTCGTTACCCGGTTCTTCTTCCCCTGAGCGTCTCCTAAAACCCAACCCTTCAAGTTGCTAGAACTCCTGTTAGTGGCACATTCATCATCATGAAATCAGCTGTGATTTCTTTTGGATACTTTTAGATCTCGTGATGCCGATGATAAGAAAAACAGATATATTTCATACGTACATATGTGTGGATACCATATATATATATATATAATATATATATATATATATATATATATATCCCCTTATATATATATACTATATATATATATTATATAGATATATATAATTTATACATAATATATACTTATGTAAATATATATATATATATATATATATATATATATATATATATATATTATACACTCGAGCCGTCACATAATTGCAGATAAAAGCGCATACATCCTTGCACAAGCAAAATAAACCAGTTTTTGCTGTTTAACATTTTTACATAAAATCTTCACAAATCTGAGAATATGACAGCCACTAAGTCATTTGATAGAAACAAATTTTGTGAGCGAGTGACAGAAGGCTAATTATCAATTTGGCTCTTTCCGCCGTAGCTGATCATCGTTGAGTGCAACGGCAGAATAACTCCTATAACACATGTAAACAGAAAAGATGGATAAATAAAACTTATTACAGCCTGAAAATACTCATAAGAGTTAAGAGAGCAACTGGGGTTGACTTCACGCTCCTTAGCAAGTAAATCAAGTTACTTTTTAGCAAGTGAGATTGCAATGTCCAATATACAGGACATATCATTTACATAAAAACGAAATTTAGAGTTGATATTTCAGAATACAAAAAATTGTTTGTTTTATTTAATTTGTGATAATTACCAACAAGACTTATTTGTTAAAGCACAAAGTTATCTCTTATTCTTCTATTACCATACATAAATATCATGAGAGAAAGTGATTATAAAGTCAGTCATGAATTCTGACAGTTCCTCATTGGACGAGCGGGTTGTGTACCCGCCTATCAATTTGGTAAACCATCTTCGCTCCCCACTGCTGTCGATCCGGAACCAGAGGAATTTATTTCTGGTGATTAGAAATTAATTTTTCGATATAATGTGATTCGAATCCCACAATAAGCGGTAGGTCCCGTTGCTGAGTAACAAATTGGATCCTGGTCACGTAAAAAAAAAATCTAATCCTTCAGACCAGCCCTAAGAGAGCTAGTAATCAGCTCAGTGGTCTGGTTACACTAAGATATGCTTAATTTTTAAACTTTTTCATGAATACTGACGTGTTAGAGGAGCTTTCTATGGAATTATACTTGAGGCTAACAGCAAATAGGCACCGAAAGCGACAAAGACTTTCTGACGGGAGAATAAAAATTTCTTGTGTAGTAGGGCTGGTAAGACTGCTCTGAATTCGGGAAAGAAGGGTTCAAATCCTGCTTGATAGATGACATTCATTTCTCTCAATTAACGTCAGTTCTAGCATTAATAAATGTCAGATTATATATATATATATATATATATATATATATTATATATATATATATATATATATATATATACACACACACACACACACACACACAGTATGTTCAACGTCAGCTATCTTCGTAGTAGTAACGCCAGATAACATACAATTAATTAATATAATACACACGCATGTCTTAAAATTGCCTGTGACAACTAGTATTTTGGCAAAGAACTATTAGCTTTGTTAATTATATAAAGTGTAGTTTAAGACCTGATAACAGAGCACTTTTTTAACACTGCAAAAACTCTGGAACTCTTTTCGTGAATGTCATATCGGTGTTGGCGCTCATAGTGTAAATTTAAGTAACTGTGAATGCCCCCTGAAAACTCCTTTCTCATTTGCCATAATAATTCTTAAGCATCTAGCTTTAGTTGTTTCACCATAATGTATCTAATCATTACTGAACCTTTATATAACTTCATCTTCGACTTTTACTTTCATTTCTTTTACAAAATGAGCTCTGTGTTAACTTGCTGTTCAAGATTACAGCCAGCTTATACATTGCAATATATATGTGCATGTGTCTATAATCATGAGCAATAAAAATAACAAGAGAAACGTTTTCGTAAACACAGTTGGCGAATATGATACAAATATTTAAGCATGGTAGGCTCCCCCGACTTGTTGATTGTTTATATTCCGGATCCTCGTGTGATATGGATACTCCGAATCAGCTGTGGTTGTGACTTTTTCTTTTTTTTTTCCTTTTTTTTTGCCTTAAACATGATTGGCATTCAGTTTGGTTTCATATGGTTTACTATTCTTAGTTAATCCGTTTTACTTTTTCTTCCATTGCGAAAATATAGTTTTCGCTGTAGTCTTATGGCACTGTGTACCACGTTGAGTATACGGCTGTATACGTAGTCAGGCTGTAAATTAGTATGAAAGTGTTTGAAACACACACGCTTCTCCTCAACAGGTGGAAGTGTTTGAGGACGACGTGCAACTCTAAATACTGTAAACTGAGCAAATGAAATAAACATGCTTTTACTGAGAGCGTCTCAACATCGCTATGCTCGCAATATACAAGTCTAGTACACTGCGCCTGGTGAAACATCCCTATAGGAAATAAATATTCCGTGCATCCAAACCTACAATTATGTTAATAACAAAAGTTTATTCGCTTTAAGATTCAGATAAACAGATGATGATCTTGAGGATGGTTGTCGTGTTAATGTTCCTGTAATTAGAAAAATACAAACGGATTCCAACCACGACCATACAGGTGAGTTTAATGAGCCAGACATTGTTGCGTCACCTTTCGTCTATGAGCCGGATATACGTATACTCATTCCCAGGAAGGCATTAACCTTTCCCTTGTCAACCGAATGAGCATGACTGACTAAGATGTTATTTATAGTCCGTTTTTATAAGATACCTATCATAAAATCACAATAAACATTGCTTTTTTTTACTTGAAGGAAAAATGAATATCATTGTCTATAAGAAAACAAACAAGATGACAAGTTTGAGCATGCGCGTCTCCAGACCAGCGTGAACAGGTTGTGAAATCTTTTGTTCCTTCAGGCAAAATGTTGCCTTCCCTAAGTTCCATGAGTCATCGGCGGTTTCTTCATATTCCAGGAGATAATGAATATTTCATGAACGTAAAAGAAAGTCGGAAAAAAATGACCAAAGGCTGACATCTTTATTTATTTGCCGCGATTTATTGCTAAATATAATTAACGTAGGAAGTTTGACAAACCAGAACAAAAATGTTATAGATAGATAGATATTTTTATTGACCACAATACAAAATAATATGAATATCACAAAAGAGTATTTGGTCCAAATTACAAAATTAAGTACAGTAGATTTTGTACAATCTCTTATACAAACTAAATGAATTTCAATTACACATATATTGTACTAAAACTAAAACAAAACATATGATTTAACGAACGATTTACTCCGCTGCAGTTGTTCCCAACGCCTATATGATACACGAATAACAACGTGAGTGTTTTTTCATTGTGTGAAAAGCACATATACGTTTATTCCATTTTGATTTTTCCTCCTTTGTTGTCGTACCGTTTTCCACTTATTCCATTCAGTTAGTTCCTTGCCTGTTTTCACATTCGACTCGCTTTGCTATTCCTTTTCCCTTTCATTCTGTATTCAGCTCTGTTTCCCCTTTCTCCAGTCCTATTGTATTTTGTTCTTACTGGCCGGTCTCTATTTTGATTTTGATTATCTTATCTCATTACTTAACAGGTACTTTCTTATTTCAGTAATTTTCTAACTCCTCTTCATTTTTTCTCTCCGTTTTCCAACATCTCGCTTTCCTAAATTGATATTTCCTTTTTCCTTTCCATTTTTTTTATGTCTCTTTCATTTCGGTCTTTCAAATAATTCCGATTACATTTCGTTGTTCCTTCTGTAATCATCCATTTATTTCTATCCCGCCATAGCGTTTATTTTAACAAAGATTCATCTTTATTCATAGTTTTTTTATTTCCCTCCCTTGGTATTTCACACCGCCCATCTTTTCATTGCCTCTCATTGTGTTTGATTAATACTACATAAAAACATCGCCATGGGTAGAAAACCCTTCTTATTATCGCCCTACCCCATCTTTTTCACAAAGGGCATGATGCCACATCACCCCCAAACCCCCATCTCCATCTCTCTCTCTCTCTCTCTCTCTCTCTCTCTCTCTCTCTCTCCTTCTGCCATATTGTGGGCGGTGTTAAAAGCGCCGTATTACATGCTTTAGCAGGAAGCTTTTTAGACAAGAAAACGACGAGGATATAGACCATGTGCTCTGCGTAAGTCTATCCTCGTGTGAGACGGGAGGCGTAAATTGTGTGAGTGCGTAGCAGAGGTGGGAGGAGGATGGGTACGGGGGGAGGCCTAGGAGGGAGGGGGGGATGGATGGAAGGGGTTCAGGGTTAAGAGAGGGAATAGTTTGTTATGAGATAATGGGATGCTAGATGATGATGATGCTGTTGCTGCTGCTGTTGCTGCTGTTTGCAAGAGCCCATCGTGGCACAAGGTTAGCCTCATCTACTACTATAGCAGCCATGTTGCTGCTCTCAATAATGTCTGTGTGGGAGCCTCTCTCTCTCTCTCTCTCTCTCATTATAAACGTCATCGTTACATTTATCTTGATGTTCTTCATCATGAAAGAAACTATTTATATTGTGATGAACAATTATATCTAATAATAATGACTCTCATTACAGGTATAGATTCATTGAAATGAAATTAGACTATTACCATGGTTAGCTACCTATCTGCCCTCATTTTTCTTTCACCCATCTTACCTATCAGCTAAAAAAAACAAGAAAAAATAAGTTATGAGGGATTTGATATATTTTATGTTATATACACTAAATCTCTGTTATATTGCACAAACTTGCCATAAAATTATTTCATTCAAATGGATAACCTGCAGTCCTATTATTCAGTAGATACTGCCACAATGAAACTTCGATTCTAACCGAGCGAAGGAAAAACGGTCGTTAAAAGCTGGACGTCGTCGAGTGCTTTTTTTAGACGGATGGTGAGAGAGACATTGGCAAATGGTGATGAGGAAGGGTTAGAAGAGCAGACGGAGAAAAAGAGAAAATTGGATTAATTGGATTCAATGAGGAATAACAGGCAACCAGGATAAGAAAAGTTGGTTACGACCTCCGTGAAGGAATGATGCTAACATATATATATATATATATATATATATATATATATATATATATATATATATATATATATGTATGTATGTATGCTTAAAAAATTCACAGTATATGCACGTGACTTCATTAGATAAGCAAATACACAGGAAAATGATAGGCAGAAATCCAAACGCTTTCGTCTTTACTACGACATTGTCAAGGAACGCATGAAATCCAATTGGAAAGAAAGTTATCAGGTATTTTTGATTTTTTTATTTACCTCATAACTTTCTTTCCAATTGTATTTCATTCGTTCCTTGACAATGTCTTAGTAAAGACGAAAGCGCTTGGATTTCTGGCCATCATTTTTCCTGTGTATTCGCTTATATCATATATATATATATATAGATATATATATATATATATATATAATATATATATATATATATATATATATCATGGGAAGTGAAACTAGATTAAAGGTTTAATTTGTGCTAACGGAAATAAAAAAAACCTCACCTATTTCAGTAACTTGGTAATATCAAAAGAATGGATGTTTCTCAGCCAAGCTCACCAGTTATATAAGGTCATTATGTCTCACAGTGAGTTTAGATAAAAAGCTAAGTTCGTCATTATCATCTGATACTTCACACATGGTATTAATAAATAAATTCCGCTGGCGGGAGGGTTGGTTGTCTGTGATGATTATCGTGTCAAGAAACGTCGCTGTTCTGCACTGGGTTATGGAATGGCCAGAGGTGGAGGAGGATTTTGGCTTCATTTTCCGGCGCATTCGTCACCTGTCGTTCCCTCCCGGAAATGACCGTTTACCTGACCAACATGGAGGTTAGGGGTGGGTGGGGAAGGTTGTTGGAGGGGGAGGGGGGGTTGGACTTGGTCTTTTGTTGCTCCTTAATGTGCATTTTGTTACTTTCATTTTCGCTATTTAACCAAATAAAATGGTTCTTTGCCCTTGAGTTTTTAAAAAAAGCAATTTTGACAAGAATTTCGTGGTCTCGTCAACGTTGTTTTTTTTTTTTTTTTTTTTTTTAAACTTGTGTGTTTTTCTGCAGCGGTTCTGTATTTTGTGCCCCGTGTGTTAAAACCTGTCTTCTCTTGCGCTTCTTATAATTGCTGTGAGTTTTCTTTCCGGTGTATTCTCTCTTCTCTCTCTCTCTCTCTCTCTCTCTCTCTCTCTCTCTCCCCTTCCAAACGATTCTAATAGCCAAAAACATCATACCCCGGATTGTGTTTTAAATAAAAAAAGATCGTTTAAATGACAAAGTGCTTGTCTTAAATCATCACTTTCCCTCTGTATATTTCAAATGGTAATTTTTTTTTTAAATCTCAAGGTAAAGGCAATGTAACTTGCTTGCTTATCGTTATCAATATATTACTGCAAGAGCTAAAACAGTAAGAAATCAGGTGGAGGTGTTTTCATTGTTTCGATATGGAATTCCAAATTAGATTGATTTACCTGTTGCTTCCTCGGTTTGATTTCAGCTTCTACTTTTTTTTTTTAACGATTCCGAATATCTGATATCTAGAAAATACACGAATCAGTTGGTTATTTGTGTTAAATTTCATTTCCTAAAACCAATGCGAAAACTTTGAAAAGCCCAAAATCCCTACATGGAAATTAACTGTGTTATCTTATAAAAAAAAAAAAAAAAAAAAAAACTACTTTGGACTCCCCACACTGAGAATCTACAGTTTACTTTGGAGTCACGTCTATATGCAAGTATTTTTTGCATGGCTCATGAGACATACAGGTCAGATCACTGATAAGACTAAAAGCACCCGTGAACATGTCATGAGCAATAATCAATTCAAATTATTGTAATTTCTGAGGCTTAGTTTCGGTACATTTGCTTCACAGCAAAAAATATGAAGTCCTGATTTCATGATACATAACATATCGCTAGAGTACACTGATAGTTATTAGTTATTTCATAGTATCCCGTTCACGTGACTATTTGGACATTTCAGTTTGAATTCTGCCGTCAGTGACGAGAACTGACACCGAAGATTTATTCTTGTTTGTAAATTGGAAAGATATTGAGATTAAAATTCCATTGATGATTTTAACTACTATTTTTTTTTTGTAAGTTGTTGGTTAACAGCCTGCAATCCATAATGCGACTATACTATACAATATTTCACGTACGGAAATCAGCGGTTTGACGTTAATGCATCAGTATTTCAAAGGGGCAATTAGTGACTCCAATAGTGTAAGCCGTAAGGTATCGTTTTCTATCATAGGTAATGCACGTTTTCTTTCCCGGCCACCCACCCCCGTTTTCATCGACACTAATTAGCATCAGCGTAGTAAGAGCAAGATGTTTCCTACGCCTAGAGTGTCGCCTCACTATTACTCATGACTATTGTGGAGTGGTTACGAATTTCGATTGTGTTCCATGCGTCAATCGATGAACTACCACACATCTTTATTTTGAAAAGTACTGTTTAATTTTTTATCTTATTTTATTTAAGCACGCTACTGTTGACAGAAATTTTATTTTACTAAATAGGGCACTTAGAAGATACGTGTGAGTTCCAATAACACGAATAACAGGCGCAAGTGTTGAATAGTGATAGAAGTAGTAAAATCAAGTTATCGTATCACATCTTTCTAGTGGCGTGTGTTTTTATAGTCATTGTTAGATTTATGATGTTGGAGAGTGATAGTAGCGTGCTACTCCATGATTAACCCAACAGTGGAAGCTCCTTTAATAGACATTTTGATCGAACGAGATTATTTTCATGGCTACCGTATTTTGCTACTTGTTTTTTGTGATTTTTGTTACTATAATGAAAAAAAAATGTACTGCTCAAACTCCCCATTGTTTGTTTAACTGATAGACAGCTGCCCTCTAAAAATAAATGATGGTCAGCTGTCCTCTGTAAATCAATTATATCTTTTTAATCGATTGCTCTTTTAAAAAATCCTCAAAATTCGACTTTTAAATATTTGTTATTAATAAGTTCTGCTCATAAAACCAAATACTATTTCTGTTCTTCATTGCAGCCTGAAGACTATTATGGCAATAAAAAGGATGAATAATTTCCGGATATTTTATCCATTCTTATTTAGTTCAGATCCCTTGGTGTCGTTCATATGTTGTAGGTATGTAGTTAACTCACATTTATGTGTTTAAGGGGAGAGGCACTTTTAGAATTCTGCTCTTTCACTCCACGTAGAAATTGTTTCTTTTTATATGAGAACACATAGCTGGTGGGCAAGATTGCTTCTAAACTGTATAGTTGAACAGTCCCCAGCAAATGAAACAATCCTGTTAACGCAGTGTTCATGGGAGTTATCATCATAACCTTTCAATTGTATAAGTACTCTTGTAGTCTTTAAAGCTTTCAACCAAAAGCATTCGTTTTTGGAATTCTTATCGGAATGTTTAAACGGCTTCGCCATCTTCTAAGCAAAAGGTGCGTCCCCATGGTCGAACGAAGTCCGACGGGCAAACAATTGTCTGCCAGCCTTTGCCTTGTAAGCAGAGTATAAGCAGTGGAATACAACCTCATCTGGTACCTCTGTTTGATCCCAGATCTAACTTCCATCGTTTCAACGCTTATGACGTCATCCTGCTTCGCTTACGATATGGTAATAATGTTTGTCCGTCGGACATTGTTCGACCGTGTGGACGCACCTTAAGGCTTCCATTCCTTCTTTATCTAAAAATAAATGCCATAAGATGCAGCCTCTTCAAAGCTTGGTAGTAGAGAGAAATCAATACTCATTGTACAGAACCATGCAATGATTAAAGATATCCGCGTCGTCATAGTTATTACATGTATAGCTGGTTCACTTAAGGTGGATTCTAGGGTGAGCCCTATGCCTACGAGACGTTTGTTTGGCGGGCGCTGATTGGCTGGGAGCTGCCTACCTTCCGGTACCAGCCAATCAGCGGCTGCCAAACAAACGTCTCGTAAGCATACGGCTCATCCAAGAATCTACCTTAAGTGAACCAGTTATAGTTAGACTGACATTACAAGGGCTCCTGAAAGGTGAGGGAGCAGACGTGCTGAGAATGAATGCTTCGTGTCTACAGGATTAGAAAAGGTGACGTAATATTATAAAGCACTGATAGCTTTAAGGGCTCGATGTCGTTATATGGCCACCAGTTCCATGTGGGTTATTGCGAATGCCGCGTTGACCAATTCCCTTCTCTACTTCTTCATTACTTGATACGCTTCTCACCGAAAGATTTTATATCCTAAAGGCCAATGAAGATTGAAGAAAATCTTCCCAGATGATTTTCAAACTCAGTTTGGTTAGAATATCAAGATAAGTTCATAGAACATTATACCACCGAGAGAGAGAGAGAGAGAGAGAGAGAGAGAGAGAGAGAGAGAGAGAGAGAGAGGAACATTTTGCAGCTCCTACGTACATAATCTACCGGAAATCAGATGAATTCTAATAGAAATCAAATGAATCCATCTTCCACCTTGGTGAAATAAAACAATGGAAAAATTCTCCTTCCCAAGTGAGATTCTGACCCATGCAAGAAAAAGGAAATTCCTTTCTCTCTGGAGCAAACGAATAAAAAGGGATCTCTTAGTACTTCTGGACAGCCTTACACACACACACACACACACATACACACATTATATATAAACACATTCTTTACGCCTTTTATTTTTTACTATTTTCTTTATTCAAATGAGAACCAAAACACAAACTTATAAGAGCATTTGACCGACGAACGAAACACGCATGAATGCATATTTCAGTTTTGATGAATCTTTACGAATCCATCTATTACACGGTTTAACATCCATGATCACTAACTATACAAAAATGCGTATCAGAACAGTCAAGAAAACATGTTTGATCTGTGTTGCTTGTATTTTGGTTTCATTCTTCTGATAATTATAATGTTTCCTAACGTTTGCGTTATGAAGTGCTTCACGTACCTTACTGCTTACAAAAAAAAAAAAAAAAAAAAAAAAAGTAGGAAAAGAAGGGAAG
Organism: Macrobrachium nipponense; assembly: GCF_015104395.2. Classification (NCBI taxonomy): domain Eukaryota; kingdom Metazoa; phylum Arthropoda; class Malacostraca; order Decapoda; family Palaemonidae; genus Macrobrachium; species Macrobrachium nipponense. The sequence goes on from NC_061096.1 coordinate 58,844,328, forward strand.
AGGAAAGATCTTAAGGCACTTTGGAGACGATACTGAACCTGAGAGTTTCGGTATCACAGCTCGGAGATGCTCCCAAGACCAGTTGTCGTGTGAAATAAAGAGTAATTCGAGGTTAGCTGCAAACAAAAGGAGACGCAGGAAATTAAGTACACAGGGTTGAATTGCGGCAAAAACCTAAACCGGAGAGAGAGAGAGAGAGAGAGAGAGAGAGAGAGAGGAGAGAGGAGAGAGAGAGGAGAGAGAGAGAGAGAGAGAGAGAGAGAAAATAAATGATTCAATTATTCTTTATACGAAGCCCTCAATATAAATTTGTTTTAGAATCACCTAAAGTGAAACGTGTTAGAATTGAACTCCGATTGTTTCGTAAGTTATGAATTAGAGAAAAGGGCTCTTAATAACTTGGGAGACTGGTAAAAAGTCAGCTACTATGTAGATCACATTTTAAGCCACTTCAACTCAGCTGAAGGAGAAACGCTTGAGAACTGTATTCATACAGTTGCAAACATTCGTACAGTTCACTGCATTCCTGGGCGAAGCCGAATCGCCGCATTGTTTCAAAGGATACACAATGGCTCCTCGATATTTCCTGCTCTAAGACCCCGACTTGACCCGTGTTACGTCTCTCCCATGATTTGAGCGTCGCAGCCATTTACGTAGCTGTTCTACATGCAATTCATGTATCTCACGTCTTTTGCTTCCCTTACGTTCGACTGTCCTAAACTCACCGTCATAAACTGTCTATGCGGAATTTCCCATGGCATAAGTATTCATGTTGCTGTTATAGTTAACAACGGGTAAATAAATTAAAGACTGGACTTTTCATAGAGGAGGGAGAGTCATTTTTCTACACTTACTATCGTTTGGAATACGACCAAGCAATTCAGTTTGATGGCTGCCTGTGAGTAGATGTCGCTTTTCGTCTAAATATAAAGGGACTTAGCCATGGTTATCATATAATCGACACCAAATTGACTTTTTTAACATCTACATATTAACTCCTTTCTAAAGTAATGGTTGGGAGGTAATCGACACACTCTCTCTCTCTCTATATGAACTAAACTTTGATAAGCAGGAGAAGTTCAGTTAAAAATAAAAATTTCATTAAAACGACCGTCATGACCCTACTTGATGTAAATTCCGCAGTGACATCAAAGGAAACGTTCATTATTTTTATAACCATCCGTTGATAACCTACAATAAGATGTACTATTTCTCTATCGTCGCTTTCATATCAAACGAACTCCTTGAATGATGCATTAAATGTAAGATGTGTCGACTTATTGGATGCCGAGGCTTTCTAAATGTATGTTTGTTTGTATGGTGCTTTTACGTTGCATGGAACCAGTGGTTATTCAGCCACGGGACCAACGGCTTTACGTGACTTCCGAACCACGTCGAGAGTGACCTTCTATCACCAGAACTACACATCTCTAACTCCTCAATGGAATGCCCAAGTATCGAACTCGCGGCCACCGAGATGGTAGGCCAAGACCATACCGATCACGCCACTGGGGCGCTTTTCTAAATGTATGAAACTGGAGGATAAATAGCTCGTGAACGGCATTTTTTTTTAATAAGCCACAGAGATTAGTAGTGCATTTAGCTCCAAACAAAAAGGCCGGTGATTTACACCAGATCCACAGCTAACAGTTAACCCAAGCTGTGAAGGGGTACCAGAAGTAGCTGATAGCAAAGAAAATAGCATGCTACTTACAACCTCATCTCTAAAACTTTATGAGAACTGAATGGTGGTGCTACTTGTCGGGGAATAAGATGTATGGGATAGATAAATGTAGTATGTATATATATATAATATATATATATATATATATATATATATATATATATATATATATATAGGTGATGCCACGGAGGAAAATGGAAAGACGAGAATTTCCATTTTCCTCCGTGGCATCTCCTTTATTTATACATAGCATCACGTTTTATATACTTCTTGATCAAGTTATTCATATATATATATATATATATATATATATATATATATATATATATATATATATATATATATATCGAACTACAAATGTTCTTTAATATCTAATTCGCTCTACCTCGGAATTAATATATTTTCATATATGTTTAACCGAAGGGGAATTTTCTAGAAGATAATAGAATTGCCGGGCGGGGGCTAAGGCTTCACTGCCAGTCCTGGAATTGAAGATGTCGATGGTTCGTGCCCGTCGGCCGGCAATTCTATTATCCTCTAGAAAATTCCCCTTCGGTTAAACATATATGAAAATATATCAATTCCGAGGTAGAGCGAATTAGATATTAAAGGACATTTGTAGTTCGATATATGTATATGAATCACGGTAATGTGATATGACTTATATATATACATACATACATACATACATACACACACACTCACACACACATACACACACACACACACACACATATATAAATATATATATATATATAATATATACATATAGTTGGTAATAAACGTTAGCGTACAACTGATAAACCTTTTGAGTTATATAAATTTGTCAGTACTGAGAAAGCTCTCCGCACAGGGGACTCATCTTTCATAATCATTAAAAGGATGAAAATTGAAATTCATAGTCTTGTTTTATTTTGCCTGGAGTCACCCCATACGAGAGGACTCGCACTTATTACCGAACATGTCCTGTCTGTGTAATGAGACATAAGACATGACAAGCGGTGAAATCAGAACATCTGTCTTCATTGCTTACAATGAGTAACTGATAACGTTGGTAGATGACATGGGCTATAATTATGGCGCTGTTCAGCTCAGATACAAAGGGGATAGGGTAATGTTATACTGGCTATAGAATGTCGGTCATGAGAAGAGCTGCTTTACCGCATTCATGATAATTAGAATTTTTTATATACTTTTGTGCCCTTTTGGGAAGTTCTCCCGTGTGCGCGCGCGTGTGTGTGTGTGTTTGTGTGTGTGTGTGTGTGCGTGTGTGACTCTAGGAAAGTAAATGTTATAGCTCTTTCATTGCCGTAAATGAGGTTATGGTAGGATTTTTTTGTATTCAGTTGATCTTTTCTTTCTTTCTTTTTGCATATTTCCGCAAGTGGTTTTAGTTTCTCGAACTCCATTTTCATAATGATGTATTTGTTTCGTTATTCATATGTACTCATGGGTGGCATGAGGTTACTTTGGTGGTACTATGTAATGTTTCTTCAGTCTCCGGAAGTGATTCATCGTGCCCTAAAAATTTACAAATAGTCTTTTGGAGTCCAGCTTGAATTAGGTATAAAACTCTACAAACTAAAGACCTATTATCGCACGTCTTTATACTCTAAGTCTTGAATCCGCTTTCCTCTCGGCGGAATCGTGTTATCTTTCACACCTCTGGATACAAAAGCATTCATTAACCTTAATTCACCTCTATTCGCCTAAGTAATTTCTCATTTAATGGCTTCCATTTTCTTACAAGGTACTCCTTCTTATTGCATATATTCTTGAAGCCATTCAACTGCAAGTTTTTTTTTCTTTATTATTTTTTCTTGTTCCAACACCAAGGATCCAGCGGCGCCATAAACAAAACGAAAATTGCAAACTCATCACCTCAGTCATGGCCTTGTTCTGTTCTCGCTGCGGGTTATTAGAATATTGCCAGACAATGGGTCGTCTTCTTTTGATTTCCGTTGACACATTAATTGAACCTTTGTGTTTATTTATGCTTCGTCTTCTTCCTCTTCAATAAATCGAATATCGAGTCATTGTGCTATTGGACATACGATGCAGTAAGAGGTCTGTCTGCGCGTGTATTTGCGTGAACACGTTTTTTTTTTTCACTCGTTACTTTACATTTATTAAATTGGCGATATTTATCTATTTTCTGTTAATTTATTGTTTTTCAGAAGAGAAGCTTCAACCAATATCTAATGGCATTTGATTGCCGTAATTTTTCATGGCACCGTTTAACTTTTGAATGAAACACCTTCAGCAAATCTCAATAATTCAGTTCTTTTATCAAGTTTCCTTCTTCCGAAGGATCAGGTTATTTCGATAATACTGTAACCCATACAAATATCATTTGCTTTGTTACCGAAGGTTCCCGAGTAATCCAACGAGTCTAATGTAATCCTGACAGATTTTTCCGTAATAATTTTTCTTTGCAATGAATGAAAACGATGTACGGAAATATTTCGAAAGCTCTCGTTGTAAAGGAATGGATATTCTTGAACGAATAATACCAGAAATTGAAGACAAACACTTACGTTCTCAAAGTTCGTCACTTCAAGGATTGGAAAGAGGCAAAATTTAGAACGATATGTAAAATTAGTTGAGATATCATAATCCGAAATTCAGTGTGCTATTTTGCAATGATGTGTAAGATTTACGACTGTCACGTTGAAAAAGTTTTCGGTAATATAGTATTATTAACTCATTTACCTCCACTTTTTTTTTTTGTGGTGGTACGAAGTTCGCCATTAGGGAATTTACTTAACACGTCACTTGTAGGTTGGTCCTCAGTTTGTTGAGTTTTGATCTTCCATTATGAGCAAAAATGCTCATTATTATTATTATTATTATTATTATTATTATTATTATTATTATTATTGTTATTATTATTATTATTATTATTATTATTATTATTATTATTATTACTCAGATGAACCCAATTCATATGGAACAACCCCATTGATTTGAAATTCATGCTTCCATAGAATGTGGCCTCCATTTGAAAGAAGTAACACAAAATAATACGAAATTCAAAAAGAAGAGGTCATTAGAAAAAAAATAAATTAACAAATCAATAAAAAAATACATGAAAAGTTTGTAAAATAATTAAATACATGGAGAATTGCTATAGGGTAATAGTGCATTGCTTCTTATAGCTAGTACAACATCCACGGGAGACTGTTCCACCCGTTTTCTTTCTGACAACGTTAAAGTTAAACTTTAGTAAATTTGTCCGAAGAGGTCTTCTCGGCACTGACGTTGAGTCATTTGGCAGCTGTTCTAAAATAGCAGACGAAGTGACAGATGCAGGTCATGAAGAGTAGCTGTTTGGTAATTCAAACCTTAGGCGCATGAGTTCGGGATTTAGCTTTAAATGTTAGAGGAGTAAGATTTTTAGCAGGGAGATATTGATATTAAATATCATAAACATTAATGTGCGGATTTTTTTTTGCTTGCAACTTGACCCTGAAACCATTGAATTTAATCTTCGTTTATTTTTCTTATGCTTTAAATTGACAGCGTGCAAGCTTAGGTATCATATGTTTGATAGCATCTAGTTCAAATACGTTAGAAATTCTACTTCGAATTGTAAAAGATTCGGCTACATTGAATCTCTTCATTTTTATTGCTGTGGATTTTAAAACTTGTGAAAAGGGTGCGATTTGGACTGAAGTTCATGAAGAGAAACATCGGGAAAGATCCAGGATTGGAGTTTCTATTAATCTCTTTTTGAAAAACAACGTCCTGTTGTCCATGTGACGTGAGATTTACTTTTTGGCATTAATCAATTTCATTCTGGTTTCTGAAAATTATTTTGATGGCATTCTCCTGATAACATATTTCATAAAGATGGGGTTTTCATAGATTGCAGGGGATTAATATTACGATATTAGCAGTAATTCGCATCGTTTGTGTAAATGACAAGGAGTTTTTTATGTCATTTTTCCGTTACCTGACCACGATTCCTCCTGTACCGAGGCTTGTTTGTTTGTTTGCTTGTTTGTGTTTTTTCTAATCCAAATAATGCGATTTGCCCCTAGCAACTGCAACGAAACCGAAAACAGTATCCTTAAGAAATACTCCTCTGAGTAAATACTAAGTACACGAAAACATATTTGTTGTTGTCGTACTCCTATTTAGTTTCTAATATTTCCATAGCTAATATAGAGATAAACGACGATACCTTGCTTAAATCTGCATATATGAATTAGACTTTCGGTAGCTTAGCTCTCATTACTTCGTACAATTTTCGAAAATCAGATGGCGAATGGATCATTTTCTCAACAACACAGTCACAGGAGAAGTCAGATTTTCGTTGCGATGGAATCGAGGAATCTTGACCATACTGACAAACTGTGCACATTTAAAAGCCGGCAGATTTTTGTTCCTTTCTCTCTTTCTCTTCTCGGAAATATAGCCATGTCTTTCAAAACTATCCCCTTTACTGTATTCATTAAACGCAAACCTGCACCTGCTTGTTTGTGAATACAAAGTGGAAGTAATATTCATAAGTTTCTACTCCCTTCCTTTATTTTGTAGTATCTATAACGTCCATCTTTTGCCAAAATAAAGATGTTCTTGTTCCATGAACAAATCAAATAAATTATTCTCTCCTTTCGCAGTCGATCGTTGAGTAAGCTGAAGCCTCTTCATCACGTTACCGATGCACTTCCATTTATCACAAAGGCTTTAGGCTCAATTGGCTTATTTGCTCGTCTTGGTCTTCATAAAAAAGGGGGCTCCTTTGGCTTGAGAGAGAGAGAGAGAGAGAGAGAGAGAGAGAGAGAGAGAGAGAGAATCTGGTCTTTACCTGGAAGGGCGCATGCGAATCCTGCTCCTCGATAGTGACGAGAGAGGAGCGTCGTCGTCGTCTCCTTACAGGAGGTCAGTGCATTCGTCTGGTTTCTCTGCGCATTCCTGCCGGTTTCGAAAGCCTGCTTGCGACTGATTGTGTCTAGACGCTTTCAGAATACAGATGCCCTGCTTAAAAAAAGTCATGTGGCTTTGCAAATCGCTTATTTTGGTTTCTAGCGCTGGTGTCCTTCAATGAAAAACAATATAAGCATCGCTTCTCATTACTTTTGGGCATTTTATTAAAAGAGCGCCCCTACGAGAATCCAGATTCCTGATGCTCTTTTGAAAACGCGCTCATTTGCTAGTTCCATATTTGGATGGGCGGTGGGTATAGGGTACTGGAGTGCTCCGAGGGGGGAGACTGAAGGGAGAGGAGAAAGAGACGAAGAAGCCAATCTTAGGACAGGATCCGGATGCAATGTCCTCTCATTATATACAAGGCATGACCTTCAACACACCCACGAAGCAAACTTGTTTGTTTTTTTTTCTGCTCACTATTCTCATTTTTTTTTTCTTCTTCATTTGTTTACTGGATTTTAAACCCCTTTTAAAATTGACTGGCTGAATTTGGTGCCCTTGGCTGACAAAATAAAACTGACTTTCGCTCACGTTTCTAAGAGGTGCATTGTCAACGATTGTAAGGTTAGACTAAGGCTTGCTTGTTGGTCTTTAATTTAATTTCATATTTATATTTAATTTAATTCTATATATATATATATAGTATTTTATAATATATATATAGATATATATAATATAAATATATATATATATATATATATATATATATATATATATCGAAGTCATTGCTGCATTAACTTTCTTATTTTCCTTCTCATGGAAATATATTTATAACATATAAAATATAAACGTTACGTAATCTAGTCATATATGCAAATTAAGACAGTGGGTGTATATTTTATAACGATAATTATTATTATTGCTTTCGTTAGTAATAACAGTATATTGTTGTTTGTTTTATTAGTTCATTAGAAGTTATTAAAAAAGATATTAATTTACTTTGGAGTTTTTGCAGGCGCTGAATAAAAAATTTATTAAAAGATGGTAGTAATATTCAAATCACTATTTTTACACTCTCCAGCCTTCATTATATTAAGTAAAAGAAATTTCATTCTTCTCACTTTAATCAAAGCATGGTGGGGGGCATCAATATAATATTGGCCGGGCAGAGCAATATACTATATATATTATATATATATATATATATATATCCTATATATATATAATATGATATTAAATGTATTATATATTACTATAATGGAGCTACCTGGCAAAATATATATTATACCAACCATGCTTTGATTAAAATGAGAAAAATGAAATTTCTTTTACATTAATATCAATAAAGGCTGGAGAGTTTGCTTGAGAAAAGGGTTTATCCTTAGCAATATGCATATATTATTTCTTGGAAATTTTTGTTTAAATGCTTAAAACCAAAATTACACCTTGTCCACCATTCATTTAAATAACGTTGTTAGTAAAAGAGGCATTTTCTGAAATAATAAAAGAAGTATTTGCTGAAATAAAAGTTTCAGTAGTTTTTATTGAAGATAAATTGTGATACTAAATTGTGAGGACAAATTTAGAGAGAAAAAAATTTATTGTGTAAATGTTATCGCAGCAATGACGTGTTCTTTTACGCCGTTCTTGGATGCAAGTTATATATACATACACTGACTGGATGAAGTGGGAATGACGCCTACACGCGTCATGTGTTAAGGCCTGTCCACACTAGGAAACAATGTTTGCAAACTTTGTCTCCAAACAATGTTTCCTAGTGTGGACAGGCACTTTATGCACAAGGTTCATTTTCCCTCTCTCATTCTTTGATGCGATGACCAAAATGAGGTCATATCTTTTCATACTCTGCCTTTGCATTTAAGATTTTATCGACAGATGGACATTTATTTTAGAACGTTGAAATAAAGAAATTTAGAATTTTAAATACTGTTCAGGTTAGATCAAATAAATATAACACTAGTTATGTCAAAAACTGAAACGGCTGGAATACTACTAACTACAAATATTAACTATAAAAGTATAAAAAATATTCTTGCGTTTTAGAACAAAGTTAGGTATGACTTTACGAAGCGTGTAAGGAAGAGAAGACATAAATTTTATTACGTTTATTTATTAATCAAAATGAAGCTTTTGTTTCCGCAGATTGGAGCACTCCTTAACGGTACTGTGGGAGTGTCTCAGTTCAGTTTATTTCAGTTGAGACACTTGTGCCTCAGCTGAATGGCAAAGTAGCAATGCATTCCCCCTCAACACGTGTTTGTGCACAGTAATTGAAAGCTAGCTGTCATTGATAAAGTGAAATATCTTAAGAATTTACCCTTATTTATATCATTACAAAATTAATTACTTATGCTTTATTATTAACAATTTTCTCCGTGAAATTGAAGAACCTTTGTGAAAATGAAACATTGCAATAACAATGTTCGTATAAATGTCAGCACAACAATTATTTCTTTTTTGTTGTTATGCTTGGAGTGACGTTGAAGCCTAGAAGAAATTGGCTGTGAACACTGGTCGTGTTTCAGGCTCACGTTTGTTTTCTCTCTCTCTCTCTCTCTCTCTCTCTCTTGCTTTCAAGTGAGATCAGGTAACATTTGTAAATACACACACACACACACACACATACACACACACACACAACACACACACACACACATATATATATATATATATATATATATATATATATATATATATATATATATATATATATATATATATATATATATATGTATGTGTGTGTGTGTGTGTATGTATGTATGTATGTATGTATATATAATATATATATATATATATATATATATATATATATATATATATATAAATGATGGGCTGGTTTGCCCACGAATGGAAAAGCACCCTAAACATTTTTTACGAAAAAAATACATACGTGTCTGTGTAGATGTACCATATAGACAAAAAAAATGAAAGAGGTATGTCTGCATACATGCATTACGTGTTCTGATGATTTCAAGCATGCATGTGTACGTGTGTTTGTGTACGAGTGCATTAAGGAATGACCGTTAAATATGAGTGTGTGCGTGTGTGGTTGGCTGAACAAACGAATGCTGTGTTTCGGAACAAGAAGACGTTTTCTTTTTACCTTTAGTCTAAGCTAATCAATGGACGTGCAGCCGAACTTAAGAATATTGGAATTAAGATTTTTTTTTTGGGGGGGAGGAACGAAGATCATAAGGATGCGATGGCTATCGTAAGTCAGCGAAAAAGTGCGACAAACAAAACGAAACTGTTTGATTTCCCAGAGTTCTTTCACAGCCTCTGTTACGTAAGTCAGGTAAGAGGTCGTCATGACCGCTTCTTTCGTGGTCAGTCGAGCGTGATGACTTGATAGCAACTTAGATTAATGTGTCGCGGTGATAAAAGAATTACGTATCCATTCTCATTCAAGCGAGAGAATAAAATCTACCCCTTTGAGAACTAAGTAGTAAACACAATCTTGTTCTTCTCCTTCACTAGTTCTTTTCTCACTTCCATGTGCCGGAATCGCTCTCGCATTGTGAGCGTTGTGGGTTCTTTCTTGGCTGCGGAGTCTGCCCGACGGCCTGACCTCTTGGGTTCCCAGCTCCTCTTCGCTCAGCTCTGCTTCTCAGTCATTGGATGTGACGCCTTAGCGGGCCAATCACGCGACCTCTTCGACTGGATGGAGTTAGACTTGGGTTATGTCTGCCCAGACAGGTGTTGCTGGCCGAGTTTTTGTTAGGTTTTGCCCCGGGGCTGTCCGACACTTGTTTGAACTCCATGGAATCTTCGTGAGCTCACTTTGGTGGCTTGCCTCGATTCTGTGTAATTTGAAAGGAAAGAATTCTTTCGGATAATGACGTGTAATTTCGGCGAAACTTTTCAGGTTTATATTCTCCCCAGTCATGGACGAAATTTAAAGCCTGTGGCACCATCTCCAGACACAAACACACACACACACATTAAACTCGGATATTTTCCATACATTATATAAATTACTCAATTTCTCTGTGTGCTACATTAGAGTTCACCTTTATTAACATACATGCTAAGCGTACTTCAAGACTGATCTCTCATGACAGTTGCGATCAGTTATCAAACTGCCAGTTACTTTCCTAATACTTCAAACTAAAGCTGGGAGCCTTCTTTGTAGGTGTTAATCCTCGAGTGGCAAATCAAACATATTAGTAAAAGTTTTCTTGATTTTCTCTGTGACAGATCCTACGACTTACATACACGTACATGTATATAAGCGAATACCACGGGAAATGATAGACAGGAATCCAAGCGCTTTCGTCTTTTATTCAGACATCGTCAAGGAGCTCCTTGACGATGTCTGAATAAAGACGAAAGCGCTTGGATTCCTGTCTATCATTTCCCGTGGTATTCGCTTATTATGAAGTCACGTGCATCTACTGTGATTTTTTAAGCGTACATGTATATGTATAACCTAATCAAGAAGATATAGAATTTGCCCTTATGCATATGTGTATGTATACGCATGTGTATAGGAAATAATATCACGATGTCAATTGGAAGCTTATCAGAAGATTTTCACGGAATAAATATGGGCTGTGGTAGTTTGATGGATATTATAAAGCCACTTGAAAAAAACAGAGCATTTTATTATGTCATAAGAAGGAAGTCAACAAAGTAAACTAACAGTCGAGTTCCCAATATTCCAGACAAGTACAGAAAGGCCGTTTGGTAGCCCTATAGCTATCATTAAAAGTAGCACCATTCAACATGGAAAATCACATTTGTATGGATTTAGTCAACAAGGTAATTGACTTGCAAAACAAGCCCCTACGAAGTAAGATGCCCCAAACATGGAGAGAGAGAGAGAGAGAGAGAGAGAGAGAGAGAGAGAGAGAGAGTGGGGAATGGGTAACATGTGGAGGTGAATGAACAAACAACCATTTACATTCAAAAACAGCAATGTGAATTGTTAAAACTAAAGCAACAATATACAGTTCTTAACAGTCCAATCGCAATTCCACTAAACTACTGGAACTCAAGATAACTGCTATCTATGATACTTCCATGAAGACCATTCAACAGTTCTTCAGATAGTTTGAATCATAACTACCATTGCCGAGAAAAGGAAACTTTGATTAATCTTGTCTGAAGGCTTTAAAATACGAGGATGCTCCTGAAGGGAAGCTATCTGAAAGGACAAACAGACAAACAAACAATATATTGGAAGGACAAGAGATATGAAGCCTATGATATTAATTTACCTAGACGTAGCTAACCTTTCGAAAAATACCAATTTTTCCGTTTCCTGGCAGCATCAAGTGATAGATTTCTAAAGTGCTTTGGAAACAAAGTTTGGAACTAAGGTTGGGTCCGAGTACTGTCAAACATTTAAATCAGTAAGTGACACATCTCCTAAGCCAGGCAAATTATGGAACGAGAAAAAAATGCGAGATCAGCTAATCAACAGCCATTGTTCCTTATACCCTACTGACTGTAAGTTTGTAACACTGCCTCGTCCATTCTAGCACTCTTAAAAATAACAAGAAAACTGTTTGCAATATCTAAACAATACCTAGGTGCAGATTTTGCAGTTTTAAACTGGTGATCTCTTCAAGGCATGTTTGAACTAATGTTAATAAATGTTGGCATAAGTGGGTCATGCTTATGTCTATCAAACAGTACTGAATAGCCGGACGAGAAAGTGAATGGGGAATAGAGAGCGACCTTGTTGTGGGATCTGCATTTTGATAAACTGTCAAGACTACAGCTATTTGATGAAAAGCTAGTAAATCTAGGTTAAGGCAGGAAAATAGAAGAAATATGACGAGCTGAAATATGGATGGTTCAATCATCAGCAGATGCCTGGAAAATACCAATAAAAAAAAGGAGAAAAACGTGAGCTGTACTAAAAATAAATTAACAGTTTGGAATGAGTTTTCAGGAAGGAATGATGCCATAAGTGAATTTTGAAAATGAAATGATACGTGTAAGAATCGCTTATTCGACCAAAACGAAAAATGACATTATGTAGAAAAACAGTCCCGTCCCAATGCCTTCCAGGGTTTAAAATCCTGGAAGTTTATCAATGCCAAAAGACTCTTAAAGAATATCTATAATTTATCAAAACCCATCAGTCGTTGCGTGTTTAGTAGACTCTCTCGCCTCGAGGAATAAAAACAGTTCACTTGCTCCAAAATACAGACCCCTTAGGGGAGGGGGGGGAGGGGGGGGGCGGGTAGCGCACGTCATTGCACCTCATGCGGTGCAATGTAGGCTGCAACCTACTTTCATTCCCTTTACTGTACCTACATTCATATTCTCTTTCTTCCATCTCACTCTCCACCCCTCGAAATAATCGATTCATAGTGCAACAGCGATGGTTTCCTCCTGTTACACCTTTCAAACTTTTTCACTGTCAACTTCCGTTTCAACGCTGAATGGCTTTAGTTGCTCCACTGCTTGGCATTTATGCCAAATCAGTCAATCAAACAATCCAAAATACAGACATCTGGCCACATTCCATTAATCCAATGCATCATTGTTGACATAAACAATTATGTAACAAATGGTCAGTTCACTGCAGTGCCCCTTATCGTGATATGTAGGGTAGGAGAAAAATAAAAATCCAATTTTATACCAACGACACACCATCACATTCCAGTTAAAAATGAGAAGGGCTCAACAATATATTCCTCATCACCCCTTCCCCCCCTTACCATTCATTGAGACCTTACCTTACAGACCTTACATCTTGTTCGGGTTGCCCCAGGTCCCTCAGTGTGAGGCACCTCTAACGTCTACCAGAGAGTTGCTAGTACATCTTCCGGTATACTCGTATTTTGCATCCTCCAATCTTGGATGGTCTGGGATGCAGCTTAGATATTTGTCGAACTTATTCTTAAACACATCTACGCTGGCAATGCATTGAATAGACGCTGCATTATCGATGCAGGTGGTGCGTAGTGGATTAATGTCCTGTGTGCTTTCCTTATTTTTCCTGGTATAGTTTTGGGCACTATTAATCTACCTCTGCTTGCTCTTTCTGATATTTTTAGCTCCATGATGTTTTCGGCAATTCCTTCTATCTGTTTCCATGCCTGAATTATCATGTAGCGTTCTCTTCTCCATTCTAGACTATATAATTTCAAGGATTGTAGTCTTTCCCTGTAGTCAAGGTCCTTAACTTCTTCTATTCTAGCTGTAAAGGACCTTCGTTCACTCTCTATTTGTGCAATATCCTTTTGATAGTGTGGGGTACCATATCATATTGCAATATTCAAGTGGACTACGAACATATGTTTTATAAAGCATAATCATGTGTTCAGCTTTTCTTGTTTTGAAGTGCCGTAACAACATTCCCATTTTTGCTTTACATTTTGCCAATAGAATTGCTATTTGATCATTGCATAACATGATCCTATTCATCATCACACCAAGGTCTTTAACTGCTTCCTTATTTGTGATTGTCTCATTACTAGGTCCCCTATATGCAAATAGCTTTCCTTCTCTGTCTCCATAAATTATTGATTCAAATTTATCAGAGTTAAATACCATCCTATTTACCTCTGCCCAATCATATACTTTGTTAAGGTCTCTTTGTAGCGTGTTCCTATCTTCATCACAAGTAATTTCTCTACTTATTCTTGTGTCATCGGCGAAACTACTCACTACCGAGTCCTTAACATTACTGTCTATGTCTGCAATCATAATAACAAACAGTAATGCAGCTAACACCGTACCTTGTGGCACACCAGATATTACCTTAGCTTCATCCGATTTCTCATCGTTTGCAATAACTATCTGTTTTCTGTTATGTAAAAATTCTTTTAACCATCTTCCTACTTTATCCACTATATTATGTTTTCTAATTTTCTTCGCTAATATATTATGGTCTACCTTGTCAAAAGCTTTTGCAAAGTCTAGATAAACCACATCTGTTTCATTTCCGCTTTTCATATTTTTGTATATGTTCTCACGGTGGACTAACAGTTGGGTTTGTGTACTTTTTCAAGGTACGAAACCATGTTGTCCTATATTAAACACATTTTTTATTTTTTTGTTAAATGTTTCATAATAATTTTTCATTCATTACCCTTCCATACACTTTCATATTATGTGATGTTAGACTCACAGGCCTATAATTACTTGCCTCTAGCCTTGATCCACTTTTGAAAGTAGGGGTAATATATGCTAATTTTTGCTCATCATAAATCTTGCCCGTACCTACACTTTGTCTTAATAATATTGCAAGTGGCTTTGCGATAAAATGAACTACTTTCTTTAACAAAATAGCAGGGACACCATCAGGCCCCGCTGCAGCTCCATTTTTAATTTCATTAATAGCCTGCACAATATCAGCTTCATTAATATCTATGTCTGCTAGATATTCACTATTTTTGTCCCTTCTATATCATTATCTTCATTATCAATTCTAGGGGTGAATTCTCTCTTATATCGTTCTGCCAATATGTTGCATATTACCTTTTTTTAATTCGGTAATCTCCCTTCAATTCTTAGAGGGCCTATTTCTATTCTTCTTTTATTCATCTTTTTCGCATACGAGTATAATAGTTTGGGGTTTTGCTTGATATTTACTAGGGTTTTTTCTTCCAAGTCCTGTTTTTCATTTTCTTTTGATTGTATAATCTTTTGTTCTGCATTTTCTATCTTACTTTTTAGTTCTATAACTTTCCATGCATTTTTTTTCTTTTGCAAGACCTTTTTTCCACTTTCTGATTTTCTGGAACAAGATCCTTCTGTCTCTTGGTATGCATGACTGATGTTTACTTTTCTTCTTCGGTATATATTTATCCATTATTTTCTCTAATATTTTATATAACATCTCCGTATTTACCCTTATATCATCACTTACGAAAATCTTATCCCAATCTTTGTTTAATTCTGTTCATTTATTTCTGACCATTTTATATTTTTACTGTAGAAGTTGTATTTTCCATATCCTTACCACTTTTTCATTTCTTGCTTATCTCTGTTTTCACTTGCTTTGGAATGGACTGTTAATTCTATGACATTATGGTCTGAAATACTCGCATTATAAACTATTATTTCTTTAACATAATTCACCTCGTTCACAAATACTAGGTCTAAACTACTCACTACCGAGTCCTTAACATTACTGTCTATGTCTGCAATCATAATAACAAACAGTAATGCAGCTAACACCGTACCTTGTGGCACACCAGATATTACCTTAGCTTCATCCAATTTCTCATCATTTGCAATAACTATCTGTTTTCTGTTGTGTAAAAATTCTTTTAACCATCTTCCTACTTTATCCACTATATTATGTTTTCTAATTTTCTTCGCTAATATATTATGGTCTAACTTGTCAAAAGCTTTTGCAAAGTCTAGATAAACCACATCCAACTTTTCCATAATATTTGATCTTCCTTCATCATAATTATTCATTTTGTGTCTGAATCTGCAATTTTCTCCATATCTGCAATATCTTCTTGCATCATAAATACATTTCTTATCTCTTGAGCTCTATCTTGGAGCTGACGCTTGGAAATATTTTGCTGACACACCATATTGCGGTGATGGCTTGCTTTTTTCCTTCACCTGATATTCTTTGTTCCTCTCGTTATTTGTTTCTTTCTTATTTTGGATTTTATTATTTGATTGATAATTTATTTGATTTTGATTCATGGCTACAGGGTGCATATATTTACATTTTTTGTCGAACTTACATCCTTTTCCTTCTTTTAGGTTTTTGCATATTTTTGGATGTAGATCTCTGCAATCATCCTCATAGCCGTCTAGGTATACATATTTACCATAGATTTCATAGTTGTGAGAGAGAGAGAGAGAGAGAGAGATCCGCAACTCTATATTAATCTCACTTTTTATCGCTGTGAGATCCCCTCTGGTGATTTCACCCAGCCCATTTATCACAATATGATGTTAACTGAAGATACAGATAATATGTTTTGCTTATCTAACTCAATATTATCTCTATACATTAGATTAAGTGACGGAGATAAAACTATATGGAAATTTTATATTGTTTATATATCATCATTTGGAGAGAGAGAGAGAGAGAGAGAGAGAGAGAGAGAGAGAGAGAGAGAGAGAGAGAGAGAGAGATTATTAAGTGGTCGATATTTAGTATTCTACTTTAAACCTTCCTTTTATATTGTTTAAATATCATCATATGGAGAGAGAGAGAGAGAGAGAGAGAGAGAGAGAGAGAGAGAGAGAGAGAGAGAGAGAGAGAGCTTGTTAAGACGTCGATATTTAGCATTTTACTTGAAACCTTTCTTCCACCAGTTGTCAACGATGATTAAGATCTGCTCCCAAAGGCCGGGTAAATCCACTGAAGTAAATGTCAACTCGAGCAACTATTCTGGTAAACATATTCTCACTTTGTTGGTATACTATATTATTTAAAAGATTTACAAAGGGTGAATAACTACTGTAACGTGACCTGATTTACCAGGTCATTGAACTAAGTGTCTAGACTAATTCTAACTTCTCTCTCTCTCTCATACTAAGGGACACGATACAGTAAGATTACTTTGTATAATTGTTGTTCGTATTTGTTCTTAGTTCTTCATGTTTTTGTTTTCCCTGCCAGTTCTAATGACATATTGCGCCTGCATTTACACACACAATAAGTGGGAGCACCTCGACCAATTTTAGCAACAGGCAGGGAAGAGAACTAAGAAAAAATACCGACAATTATGTGAAATGTTCTTACTTTTTCACAGTCCCCCTAGGATCTTTCCAGGATAAAATAACATATGAGAGAGAGAGAGAGAGAGAGAGAGAGAGAGAGAGAGAGAGAGAGAGAGAGAGAGGATGATATACAACAACACATTTATACACCAACAAAGTTAGAGTATGTTTAGCGAAAAAATTGAACGGGTTCATCACCTCATTTACGTTTTAAAAAAAATGAATGATTGACTTTTGGCTAATTGTGAACAATTTCTGCTCTTAGTATTAGTTAATCAAGTCCAGGTCCTTAGTTGTGTGTTGATAATGCTGGAAGTTAGTGTCTCAGATTCAGCAGTATTGTAAATTTATCGAAAGGTTGGAACGGTCTGACTCACATGGTAAGGTCTGAAGGCTTTATAAAATGCTTCTTGAACTTACTAATATTTGTCGGAGAAATAAGCTGCGAGAAGCATTGCAATGAAAAATAAGTGAAAGGATGCAATAACTGGACAATAAATCATATTTATCACCGTAATCAGTTAAGATTGCTTCTTCAAAATATGAAATAATGAAGGCCAGTATCAAATGTGAGTGATAGCAGAGGCATCGTCAACTCTGTCTCTAGTAAAAGAGAGAATTGGCAATCTATTCAACATTACTCTAGTGTAACAGCCAGGGACATTCATCAAAAGATTAAGCTGACACAGAACACAGAGTGAAGTATTTAATTGTTTAATGAAGTTCACAATACGCAAATGCAATTCCAACAGTTAACATAAGATACAATGTTTAAAAAGTTAGCATCTACCAATATTAAACATCCAAAGACGACATGACTACATTGCTTCATCAAAACCGATTAGCATTAATGAATAAGAAAATGTATTGAAAATGCTAAGCTTATTTTGGCGTGTTGCTTATATATATAAAACTGATCCCTCTTCACTTAGTTGAAGAGAATACTTGGGTGTCAAATAAAATGCCAAGTCAGCATTCATTAATCCCCACTCTCAAGGAAAAAATGTGATTCCACAGTCTTATCTTTCATATGTTTAGCAGCTGTAATAAAGCAGATTTTGTTAAGGAAAGAAATCTGGATGATATGGCACTTTATGAAACTCAAGTCAAATAGCAAGGAGTAAAAGTATGCGACTTGTGTAGTAAAAAAGGTCTCGTTATGGCGGGAAAATAGCGAATATGTAGAAAAGAGTACGAACTCTCAAGCTCAAAAATTGTTTGGCTGCCACTATAAGGGCTGGCACTAAGGGTATTTCGCTCAATTATGCTAGAAAGTATCACCGTACAAGAAAATTTCTGGGGCAGTTTGTATCTGACCTAGCTGGTTGTGACGAAGGAGAAAAAGTCAGACAACTGTCTCACTTTTACTTATGGTGAACTTTCTGTATAGGAAATCATATACAGAGCCAATGAACTAAGGACACCAGATACAGCCAGTTCGCTAAAAGAGAATGTAATTTAATTCTGAACTTCGATACCAGCGCCCTGGGTAATGTTCTACAACAAAAGAATTGGAAAGCCATTGAGAATTAATGTCACATGCGGTTTGACAAGGTATTACGATAAAATCTATGGGGCTTCACCATCACATTTGCTTATTTTGACAGATCCGCGAAGAAAAATTAAATAGTATGTAGTGTGTACAGACTGAACTACTATGTGGTACAGGTCACCAGGAGAGCAAATACGAAAGAAGCTGTTACCTAAAACTATATTAGTCACAAGAGTAAACTGACAATCTTCGAGCTGGGCTCTCTTGGGATATTAGGATACAGAATGCCAAATTGGATGGGACGTTTGCTGTTGCGATTACATATTTTTTACTAACAAATAGTTCAACAAACGAATTGCAAGTTGAGAAATCAACGAAGTCCACTCTAATGGACATGGGGCGTATACCCTACCCTAAACTGTGAACCCTGATAAGAGGGCACATCTTACAGGATTCACACAAACTCAGCAAACTGATCTAACCTGACATCACAGCCTCCAAAATCACCTTCAGTGCCCTGGCGACTCGGTTAGGAGTGCCCGGCAGTTCAAGGCCAATAACCAAAAAGTTATAGACAATGAAGTTCTGATGAAAATATGCAGGTCCATAACTGTCAGCCAGAGGGAGGGTCTTTTGGTACTACACAACCAAAGTGTCCAAGAACATTCAAGAGACAAGTGAACTTAGCCTGTTGCTGCCAAAGTGATGCCAGCCATCTTCGCTAATGTACCTTTAATGCTGCCAGATCCATCACACAGACGTCACTTCACTAGATTCTAATTAATAACTTCCAATTGCTTAGGTATAAATACAATTTAGAAAAAAAAAAAAGAGTATATACTCGTCAATCCACAGTTAGGAGGCAGTAGGAACGGAAGACTTGGAAACTGACGGATAGATGCAGTGAAAGAGGTTTTTGTAAAGTCGAAGCCTTTATATCCAAGAAGAATGTGCAAGACAACCAGTTGTTTGTGGCATCTCTGATAGGGAAGTTTGTTGTAGTAAGGGGGTTCATCCGACAATTAGCAATTCCAATTCCAATGGGGCAATGATCATTATGCTCTATTTTCTTGAGAGCCACATCTGTCAAAGGAAACAACTTAATGTAGATTATATGTATATATATATATATATATATATGAATAACTTGATCACAAAGTATATAAAACGTGATGCTATGTATAAATAAAGGTTTTTTGCCACGAAGAAAACATTGAAAAAGCGAGATAGCCGAGTACTTTCGGTCCTGTTCGGACCCTTTACTGAAGGCAAACTGATTTTACAGAGGACAACATAGTCAAAAGAAGGCTTAATATCCAAACTGACACTACAAGATTAGCAATAAGGGCGATTTCACTCTACAGAAAGGAGGAACCGCCTGAGGGTAGCCACACCTTGAAGGATACACGCAGTAAAACTAGTTATTCTTCCAGAAAACTACATTTTGAAAAAACACGGAAGCATATACAATATAATATCATGAATTTTACACAAATTTTCCCAAAAAATTATTATTAATGAAAAGACGAAAGAAAATATAAATATATATATCGAGCAAGAGAAAGAGGGAGAGAGAATATCGAACCAGAGAGAGAGAGAGTGAGAGAGAGAGAGAGAGAAATAATAACTATATACATGTGGGACTAATTTATTAGTTGTTCATTTATTTTAAGGTACATTCTTTCAAAATGTACTGTTTTCTGGAAGAATAACTTGTTTACTGCGTGTATCCTTCAAGGTGTGGCTACCCTCAGGCGGTTCCTCCTTTCTGTAGAGTGAAATCGCCCTTATTGCTAATCTTGTAGTGTCAGTTTGGATATTAAAAGCCTTCTTTTGACTATGTTGTCCTCTGTAAAATCAGTTTGCCTTCAGTAAAGGGTCCGAACAGGACCGAAAGTGCTCGGCTATCTCGCTTTTTCATTTTTTCCTTCGTGGCAAAAAACCTTTATTTATATCTATACTATCTATCTATCTATCTCTCTATCTATCTATATATATATATTATATATATATATCTATATATATATATATATATATATATATATATAGATAGATAGATATATATATATATATAGATTATAGGATATATATATATATATATATATATATATATATATATGTAATATTTATATATATATATAGTAAGATATATTATTATATTAATATACATATATCATACATAAATAAATTGTAATAACACAATGCCCTCTTAACTTCTTGAATTCTTTGCTCTTTTTTTGGATACTCTTGTTACTATAAAGCCTCAAGATCCAAGTTCAAAGAAATTTGAAGAAGAAATTGTGATGTCTGGTCCTGGGAAACGAACCCAGGTCCAATAATGACATAGAGGTCCCGTTGCCGCCTGACCACGAGGTCGGCAACATGACCTCTTTCTGATTATGGGACCTGGGTTCGTTTCCCAGGACCGGACATCACAATTTCTTCTTCAAATTCCTTTGAACTTGGATCTTCAGGATTTGTAGTGACAAGCGTATCCAAAAAAGAGCAAAGAATTCAAGACGTTAAGAGGGCATTGTGGTTATTACAATTGCATATGTATCTGGTAAAAAGGTGACCAGTGGATTCTACATATATATATAAGTTTTGAGATCATTGTCCCTCTGCAGACTTACAAGGCGAGCAGGGCGATGGCCAATACAAGTTTTTAAGCTGTGAACCTGCATTCTTCGGGTTTCGTCACAGGTTTCTGTCTAGACATTCTTTTATGTGCTTTATAGTTTGAATGTTTGTTGCTCATTGATTTGACAGTCCATGGCTCAATTTACTTGACTGCAGTCAAGATAATTAGCTTTTATCGAAATTTCCCATCAGGATAATTACGCAGTGACTTTGGATCGAGTGCTATCGAGAATCTGTTGCATGTTTAAGTAAAGAAAATTTTATCTCCTGTGTTTTCCAATAATGTAAAGCATATACTTTCATGTTTGTTATAAACACAGACAGGTTCTAGTTTTTAAAACTAAATTAATAAAGTTTCAGTATCAAAACTGGCGACTGAGTCCAATCTTATGTCTGAGAGTCCCTTGTAATGCAAGATAAAGTAGAGTTGTGGTAGTCTGTGATTTTATATTTCCTAAATTTTTTACACATTCTCTCTCTCTCTCTCTCTCTCTCTCTCTCTCTCACACACACACACACACACACACACACACACACACACACATACACACACAGGTTAAATCCCTATTGAGAGTTCGTGATAAATGTAATGTGAAACTCTCAATACATGTAATTTTGAGATCATTTGCTCTTGCTAGATGCTCATTCCCTCACATTTTTATCGTTAAATGTGTGATTGTCTTCACAGATGCTCTTATTTTTGGGCAAGGTTGCCATAATGAGAAGTTAACTATGTAACTTCAGATTTTTTTCCTTTGTCGAATATATCAAGTCATTAAGTAATTTCTACAAAAGAAAATGACCACTGCAATTACATCTGTGGCGATAAAATTGACCAAATGAAGTTAGACAGTTACCGAAATATCTCCTTTAAGTATGTGTCATGTTCCCCAAAAGAACGTTAATTGTTAACTAAACTTATAATGCAATGCATGTTTACAGGTTCTTTTTATTCTTAATGCCTACAGTTTTTTTTCATGTTGTTATGTAAGCAGCAGTTTGCTGAAGTTTTTGTCAAGCGTATACCAGATGCAAAATTGGTATCAAAACATGTGCCCAGAATATTTCAAATGAAAACCGATTTGTCATGACTCTAAATTACAAAATTTAAAAAGACTTATTGTGTTGTATGGGTATGGGAAAATTCAAGCTTCTACTTTATATATATATATATATATATATATATATATATTATTATAATATAAAATATATATATATATTTATATGATAATATTATATAAATACATACATATCATATATATATATATATATATATATATATATATATATATATATAACAAATTTTCAGGAAACCAGTGTATCAATGCGATTATTTTGCCAGAAGCTTTAATATAAGGAAGTAAGTTGGAAAACTTTAATACACTCACCTATTTCATAACATCAGTATGAATGACACAAAAATATTTGGTACTATTTGGAGAACTTTCGAGATTAATTAACCACCTCGACATCGCTACGGTACATGAAATAGCCCAGTTAGGACTCTCTGAAGACCTGGGTCTAGCGATTTTTTTTTTTTTTTTTTTTTTTTACAATAGTCCAACTAGGCAAGGGCTTCACAGGTCACCCATCCCACCATCAGTCGCCGGCATAGTAAAGTATTTTGTGAGACAAGCAGGTTTTGGAGAAGGAGCTGCATCCTTTGAGTCTCCTTTATCCAAAACCTGTAACCGACTGCTCCTGAGGCCAGAGCGATTTGGTTCCTGATAAGCCTCAGAAGCTGACGTGTATTAGGTTTGCTACCCGCAAGTTGAAGAATGCCTGGACCAGGGCAGATTCCTCTTGTCTCCTCTCAGGAACAAGTCGCCACCACCACTACTTTCAGATGGTCAGCTTCTCTCTCTCTCTCTCTCTCTCTCTCTCTCTCTCTCTCTCTACATGTGTAAGTGCCTGCTGTGTCCAGTATTGTTACTTACAGGAAGACTTATAGCTTCAGTCTTGAATAAGTTATGCAAAAAATAAAAATAAAATAAAATAACAACTAAATTAATGAATATATCATCTTGAACCAACCTTACTTTTCTTAAGGGATTCACTAACTTGGAATAATTTTGTACTGACTTGCGTCTTTCAGTAAAACTTAAAAACATGCAATGTGTGGTGCTCTCGTTTTCTATGACTGTTAAACGATTCGAATGGTAAACTTTGGATTACGGTTATTCTCATAAATATTCACAACGTTAGCGTATTAATATGAAGACACCCATATGTCAAAAGGCGAAATAAAGGACCTCATAAGAATAATAGTGAAGCACATGTGAAAGTAACAAATCAATAGCTAAAAAGCAACCAGCTGACATATACTTGCATATGCGTACAGATAAGGACAGTTCAGACATATCTGCCAGGTAAATACTGATAAAAAATTAAGGTCAATCAAGGTTGCTTTTAATATTTTGAATAGATAAATATTACCATAATTGTACATTTGTAGTAGTATTAGTACGTAGTAGTTATCTCAGTAATACTAGTAGGTCCACTTAGATTATAAATAACATATTTAACCAGAAGAATTTACGCTTTGCCTCCTTAAGGAGAGTTGTGACTGGTAAGGAAACTGAAAGAAATGAATCAGAAACTTGGCAGCCGATAAAAGGAGAAGTAAGTAACTATGCTGTTCTGTCCACGCAATACTATTTTCCATATCGTAAACGACTAAAACAAGGCACCTGACATGTTCTACGACAACCTGGAGGGAAAGGAAGAAGAAGAATACCTCTAGAGCCTTGATGCTCAAACGAACTGAGGACAAATTCAGATGGAAGAGTTGAAGTCACGAACCAAAATCACGCTGACTCCTTTCTGTGGAATCCGCCGAGAAAGATCATTATTTTAATATTTGTTGAAACAGTAACGACGAACAAGTCCAAAAGTTAATGAATCCCCTACACTGGCGTTTATGGTCTTAGACAATAAAAATACAATGTACATAGTTGATACGTAGGGTAGATTGGTCACTATGTTTTTTTTTCCAACTTGTGATAATGCTGTATAATCTGTTGTTATTTTCGCTTTTGTTTCCGGGCTCCGGAAAGACAAATTCTCAGCGCAAGCTCTGAAATGAGAGTTGTGGTCCTGAGTTACGACGCTGAGCAAAGGTGACTCATGCCATTCATTCTTCTAAATTGTTATCGTTAGTGGTTATTTACATTAAACAATTCAGCAAACCATCTTCGCTTCTTTTTGTTTGTCAAAATAATGTGAACGCAATTACTCGGTAGCAGTTTTACATCGTTAAGAAGCTTTTGCTTCAAAACTAGACTGGATTCTTTCCAGGTGTAGGCAATCTTTTTACGGGAGAGCGGGCTGGGGAAGGCTGTCAACTGCACTATAAGATTTTCCATTAGTATACAGGCAATGCTGATGTTCCTGCCCTAACTCATTAGTGGAGGTATGCGTGGGAGAACGATTAACATTACTTCTAGGCATTGTTTCCACAACTATTTTCTTCTACGAATGTAATTACCGTTACGAATTTAATTGCACGTCACATAAGCGTAGCGGATGTTATTCTAGTACGTGCGAGGTAATTAAGGTGGTAACACTTTCGTAGTTAAAAAGGAGTTATTATTGGAGGAACTCATCTGTCAATTGCATAAATTTTTCCTGAATGTATTACTTTCTATGTTCATAGAAATGCCTGCAACGTTGCTTTGTGTGCTGATACAAACTCATTCATCAGGGATGGGGTTGTGTGGGGTTACTTTAGCTTCTGAATCCATATTGTTAAGTCAATAATATTTTAGGTTCTTCGGGAGCATAAACCTCGAATTAAAAAGAGTATGGATAAGAGTGTCTAAGTGATAACAATCTCCTCTTCCCTGGCCACTTTTAAGGGCTAAACAGACGATCAATATTACTGACAGTATTTCCTGTAGTGTCATTATTACTGTCGGTGTGTCCATCATACGGACTTGTGTCAGTACCTGAAAACGGTGGTCTTTGAAATCCAGTTTCAGCTATCAGTATGTGGGTGGGGCTTAAATCAATGATGGTTGGTTCACTGGACTGTCAGTATTGTCAGTATTATGAAAAATCGGGAGAGGTACAATGTCTGACCAGCTAGGGAAACTACTCCTTCGGGAATTTATTTTAGCTTTCCAAGGATTACCAAAGTTATGGGATGTTCGAAGCGAAAATTATATGAAGAAGAACAAGAAAATGGTTGCATATGAGAAGTTAATAGAGGTATATAAATCAATCAAAGCTGACGCAACTGTAGAGGATACTCTCCCTCATAACAGTGTCTTTTTTAGTTATGTATGGCCTTATCATCTCCAAAAGTTTATTGTAGGTCTTTTCTTCCATCCGGAAATAATTTTGAAAATCACTCATATCGGTTGTCTTGATTTCATTCAAAAGGTTTAAATGCGTCAAATTATTACGCTTACCAATCCATTCTTTGACCCACTTTCTACGCTTGCGTCTTTTCTTTAGCCAAAGAGCCATAATAATTGCAATGCATGCTTGTCTCTTGTTTTCATGTAACTTGAAAGCCAAGGGCACAACCATTCGACCCTGGTACACTGAATTACTAACCTCTCAATCAGTATTCAACAATGAACGTGTATTTGGTGTATACTGACAGTAGTTCACACCAATAAAATATTGTCAGTATTTTTACTGACACTAATAATGATCGTCTGTACCCCCTTTAGATGGAAGACTCCTGTATAGGTTGCAAAAAAGCATTTCCTCATGCTCATGGCAAATTTTTTTTTTTTTTTTTTTTTTTTTTTTTTTTTTTGCAAGTAGAATTCAAGGTCGAATTTACCAACACTTTGTATTTAATTTTGGAACTTGAAACACTAGCATCAACTATAAATAAATAAATAAATAAATAAATAAATAAACATATATACATATATATATATATATATATATATATATATATATATATATATATATATATATACTATATCATACACGTATATATGTTTATTTACTTATTTATTTATTTATTTATTTAGAGTTGATGCTAGTGTGGCAAGTTCCAAAATTAAATACAAAGTGTTGGTAAATTCGACCTTTGAATTCTGTACTTGCAAAAAAAAAAAAAAAATAATAATAATAATTTGCCATGAGCATGAGGAAATGCTTTTTTGCAACCCATACAGGTAGAGATCAAGCTATCAAAACATGCCTGCGTATTCCAAGACCAGCACGAGTAGGAAGTAGAAGCCAGAACAATATACATATGTATATGTATATATATATATATATATATATATATATATATATATATATATATATATCTATATATATATATATATATATATATATATAGATATATATATATATATATATATATATATATATATATATATATATATATATATATCTGGGATCAATGACCATCCTTCTTTTGCTCTTTAGGATCCAAGAAAAGGCTATATAGGTTTGTCCGAATTCTGTAGCGGGAAAAAATCATCAAAAAGTTTGCAGCCCATGCTCGCGATTAAGTTGCAAAATGTGAGACAACTTAAGGTATTCAGACTCGGTTTTGAATGTAAGCTGATGCAGTTTAGAAAAGAAGAAATGTAAAAGTCATGTGATAATGGGAAAAATCTTTTATATAACGTCCAATGAAAAAAGAAGATGAATTCTCTTATGGGGATGACCCAATCCATGAATTTTAGAACCCAGTGAAAAATCAGAGCAGGATCACCAGATATTGAAGCTTGATTTCAAGAGACAGTTTTACGCCTACTGGGAAATGGAAATATTGTGACTTTTTTAAATGTGTAATGAACGCTTTTATGGGTGAACATGTGTTTTGCTGAACGACGCTTACTTTGAAAAGAACTTCTAAATCAACAGCAGTGATGTGAAGGAAGACTTTCCTTCAGAAGCAAAATGGGAGGCAGTAAGAACTTTTCTACCCAGAATATTTTGGTATGAACGGTGCCCTTCTTTGACTCTACCTTGATTTGGTACCATAACCAATCGACTGTAGTATTTTCAGACTTACACATCGAATGGATTTAATGAAAGTTTCCATTCTGTTTACCAAACTTCACCAAAATATATTCCTGAGCCCTAAATATCTACTTGTGCCACTATATTGTGTATCTGAAATATCCTAAATATAGTGTGTATGAGTAACGTACAATTATTTTCGATTCAACATTTAATTATACATTAGTTCATATCGGTATTGTTAATACTGTTACATAGTGTATGAAACCAACACAGTGCGTTACCTCGTAATCAGTGTCTGGCACTACAGTATCTCATGTTTATGTAATTCCCCAAGAAAATTGTTGCTAAGTGCTAGTAAAACTCCGCAACAAACCTGTTATCTGAACATTTCCTGTGGATTGCAAAGTATCTATTACTTTATCTAATTTTCCTTAAATATATTTTCCACTTCAGTGTCATGTAGGCATTTAGTATTTAGTCTGGGAGGTTTAGTAGCAATTCATTTATAAAGTTATCTACGCAAAATGTTAAATAATGCCTATTAAACTATTCATCAGCACATAAGTTATAACAACTTTCAAGACGACCAGAATTTGTTTCGAAATAAAAATTGCCCATTTCCCTCTGTTCATCAATTGTTTACCTATTTGCGTATATGTTCTAAAGGTCGCCTGTCGTGTCTAGATTCTAGCATAAAGAATGGTTTCTATACGGATCGATCAGCTCAGCAACAGGATATGTATGGCCTCGACATCTGAATTATCGGACTCTGGAATATGCATGCAAGATAACTGAAGTGAAAGTAGACAAGATTTAGGTATTCTTATCACATTCA
The DNA here is from genome assembly GCF_015104395.2 of Macrobrachium nipponense. Taxonomy (NCBI): domain Eukaryota; kingdom Metazoa; phylum Arthropoda; class Malacostraca; order Decapoda; family Palaemonidae; genus Macrobrachium; species Macrobrachium nipponense. The sequence goes on from NC_061096.1 coordinate 58,872,474, forward strand.
GAAATTAAAAAATCCTTCTCTGAATCACGACGGAGAGTTGTCCCTTATATATTAATGAAATGTAAATGTGTGTTGACTTATTATTATTATTATAATTATTATTATTATTATTACTATTATTATTCTTTTTCTTTATCACAGTCCTCCAATTCGACTGGGTGGTATTTATAGTGTGGGGTTCCGGGTTGCATCCTGCCTCCTTAGGAAGTCCATCACTTATCTTACATGTGCGCCGTTTCTAGGACCACACTCTTCTGCATGAGTCCTGCAGCTACATCAGCCTCTAGTTTTTCTAGATTCCTTTTCAGGGATCTTGGGATCGTGCCTAGTGCTCCTATGATTATGGGTACAATTTCCATTGGCATATCCCATATCCTTCTTATTTCTATTTTCAGATCTTGATACTTATCCAATTTTTCCCTCTCTTTCTCTTCAACTCTGGTGTCCCATGGTATTGCGACATCAATGAGTGATACTTTTTTCTTGACTTTGTCAATCAACGTCACGTCTGGTCTATCACCCTATCTGTTCTGATACCATAGTCCCAGAGGATCTTTGCCTGATCGTTTTCTATCACTCCCTCAGGTTGGTGCTCGTACCACTTATTACTGCAAGGTAGCTGATGTTTCTTGCACAGGCTCCAGTGGAGGGCTTTTGCACTGAATCATGCCTCTTTTTGTACTGGTTCTGTGCAAGTGCCAGACATTCGCTTGCTATGTGGTTTATGGTCTCATTTTTCGTATTGCACTTCCTACATATGGGAGATATGTTATTTCCATCTATCGTTCTTTGGATATATCTGGTTCTTAGGGCCTGATCTTGTGCCGCTGTTATCATTCCTTCAGTTTCCTTCTTGAGCTCTCCCCTCTGTAACCATTGCCATGTGTCATCGCTGGCTAGTTCTTTAGTCTGTCTCATGTATGTCCGTGCATTGGTTTGTTGTGCCATTCCTCTGTTCTGTTTGTCATTCTCCTGTCTCTGTATATTTCTGGGTCTTCGTCTACTTTTATCAGTCCTTCTTCCCATGCACTCTTGAGCCACTCGTCTTCACTGGTTTTCAGATATTGCCCCAGTGCTCTGTTCTCGATGTTGACGCAGTCTTCTATGCTTAGTAGTCCTCTCCCTCCTTCCTTTCGTGTTATGTATAGTCTGTCCGTATTTGCTCTTGGGTGAAGTGCTTTGTGTATTGTCATATGTTTCCTAGTTTTCTGGTCTATGTTGAGGAGTTCTGCCTACGTCCATTCCACTATTCCTGCGTTGTATCTGATTACTGGCACTGCCCATGTATTTATTTTTGGCTTTATCATATTTCCGGCATTGAGTTTTGACTTGAGTATCGCCTTGAGTCTCTGTATATATTCTTTCCTGATCGTGTCCTTCATCTCTTGGTGCTTTATATCCCCTCCTTCCATTATTCCCAGGTATTTGAATCCCGTCTCATCTATGTGCTTGATGTTGCTCCCATCTGGTAGCTTTATCCCTTCAGTCCTTGTTACTTTGCCCTTTTGTATGTTGACTAAGGCGCATTTTTTAATTCCAAACTCCATCCTGATGTCCCCAGATACAATCCTTACAGTCTGGATTAGGGTATCTATTTCCTTGATGCTCTTACCATACAGCTTGATGTCGTCCATGAACATCAGATGGTTGATTCTGTTGCCTCTTTTCTTGCGTTGGTACCCAGCATTCATCTTCTGCAGTACTTTAGTCATGGGAATCATGGCTACTACGAAGAGTAGTGGGGACAGTGAGTCGCCCTGGAAGATCCCTCACCTGATATTAACCTCTGCTAGTCTTATTCCAGAGCTTGTAAGTATTGTATTCCAGTTGCGCATTGTATTTTTGAGGAAGCTGATGGTGTTTTCATCTGCCCCATATATTTTCAGGCATTCTATTAGCCATGTGTGTGGTATCATGTCGAAGGCTTTCTTATAGTCTATCCATGCCATGCTTACATTATTATTATTATTATTATTATTATTATTATTATTATTATTATTATTATTATTATTATTATTATTATAGACTCGGAGATCACGAAAAAGTTATAGACAAGAGTAAGAATAGACTGACAGTGTGGGTGTTCTTGATCTTCTTTCCTAGGTCTCGAAGCTACATTTTCAGTGGAATGTAAAATTTATCACTAAAATCATTTCTACGCTATGTGACCTTGAATCAAACCTTTTATGGTTTGTACGTTGCGTCATTGGTGCTCTATAATGGCACTGCATTGTTGGAAATAGGTTTCCTGAATTTTTTTTATGCCTAATACAATCAATTAAGCATTTTCTGTAAAGGACCGTAAAATTCTCTAGTAGAGTTTTTATTATTTTTTTTTAAGTAAAC